>NC_044923.1:8505815-8639707 GCF_003576645.1 Ipomoea triloba | reverse complement strand
ATATATATATATATATATATATATATATATATATATATATATATATATATATATATATATATATATATATATAAATTTAAACGTTTAGAAGCCTGAGGCTTCCTTCTTTAACATAAAGAAGCCTTAGGCTTCTCTTTCTCTTGCCCATCCGATGTGGGATGGGGAAGAGAAGAATATGGGGCGTTGAGCTCCCTTTAGGACTAAATGTGACAAAATCACTATACTCGAAAGAGTCCTGATAAGATTAACTCTTTATATATACCCTCAAAAGCAAGTAGCAACTAACCTACCTAGCTAGGGTTTCCATAAGAATAGCTAGCAGCATATAGGGTTCTGAATTATTAGGCTCTATTATTGCTTTGTTGGCATGAAATGAATAAAAATGTAATCTTGTTATTTAAAATGAAATTAATTCATTTATCACCTTTGCTAAGATGTCTAAATGTATGATCTATCACATGCAATTACTTTTCTTTACACATTTTTTTACAAGGTTAGTTGTCTACACTTTTTTTTCCTTTAATTACATGAAAAATAATAGTATGGAGTAGTAATTTTCACATAAAAACGAAGTAAAATGTTTGTTCTTGAGCAAGTAAATTCAAATTTTAGTGTTCGACTATTGTGGTATTATCATATTTAAGGGGTGTTTAGTAAATAATTGTTAGTTGATTGGGTTAGTGATGAATTTGATCAGTTGATAGCATTAGTTGATTGTAGAAAGATGTTTGGTAAATTAGTTGTTAGCTGATAGTTGATTACATGCAAAATGACTTTCTAAAAAAGCTGATCGAAAAATCTACTTTGAGTAGTTTTTTGAACTTTAGCATTTAGGAGCAATAAGCTATTACAAAAAACTAATTAATCAAACACTTATATTGAATGTTTAACCAAGTCAAACAACTAATGGTGGTCAAATAAGTCAAAATTTACTGATAAGTTAACTATGTTACCAAACAAGGTCTTAGTCTTACTCTTTTAATTTTGTCACATTACATTTTTGACGTTCATTTATTTGCCACAATTAGTTATTCATTTAAAATTTTGTTATTCCACCATTTAATAAATATGGTTAACATATAATTTTATTATTCAATTAAAGAGTTCGATTATAAGAGGGGGAGGGAAATTACATGTTGGGGCAAGATGCTTAAATGAAAAAATTACATGTTAGCACTCTTTACTAAACGGTGAAATGAAAAAAAAAATAAAAATTGCCAAGCACCTTGTGCTCAGATGGCAGAGTAGTGGCTCTCCCATATGGGAGGTCATGAGTTTTCGCCTCAGCGAAGGCGATACTAACTCTTTGTGCTCCAATATGTTGCAAAAGAATAGAGTTAGTTGTATTAAAAAAAAAAATTTAAATCATTATGGCAAACAAATAACAAAATAAGTCTCAATCCAAGTTATATCTTTGACTTATGTCTATTTTTGTATGCTAATAAAGGTATACATCTTACTTTAAATGTTGTACACTTCAATTTTATTGGACAAAATTGTCCCTACCCCATTCACTTATATCTATCATATTTTTCTTATTATTTAATTATCATTTTATTAAAATTATTATATGCTAAATCATATGTGTGTGACTGTGTGTGTATATAATACATATATTATTTGTGTATATATAACTTGAACTATAATTTTAAATTATTTATATTTATCAATGTTTTAATATTGGACATGAATTTTTGCGCGTTACGCGTACAAAATGCTAGTTAAAAGAATAATACTAAATGTGACCAATGACATAATATTCAATGACTAAAATTGAAGTTAGTTTGCTCTTCTTGAACTATTTTCTATTAATTTCTTTTCCTCTCATTTTTAAGGACCACTACAATTTTTATGTTACAATTCCAATGTATTAAGCACAATTGTATCATTAATTTGTAAAATTGAGTAAGATATGAAAATTGAAATGAGAAATTTATTTAAATACATGAAATTAATTAAACAAATGATAACATAAAATTAAGTAATCAAATTATTTAGACATACACAAAATCTTCTCTCTCATTTTTTTTCTCTCTTTTATTTTTGTCATATCTAACTTGTTCCTTTTTAACTAACTAATTTGAGCATATACTACTTTACGTTGGTGCTTTTAATGACAAATTATTAGACAATACAATTCAAGACAAAAAGTAAGTGCAATCTAATATGGCTAATGACATTGAAATCTTGTGGGGGCAAAAGAACTACTTCATTCTTCATTTGTGTTCTCAGCTCATATCTTAATTGTGAAAGTGGGGCCTAGGCATTCAAGATTCGCAACATTTGAATTTTGACCTTTTTTTTTTTTCTTCAAAAGCAATCATTTTTGCCAATCTTATTCATATTTATTTCAAAGGCACAAAATATTCAAATGCTCATTATGTGAGCGGCATAAAAATCAAGTTTTTGACTTTAAATTTAAAAGTACTTTATTTTATTTAGTTGAATTAGGAAATTGAAGTAATTTAT
Source organism: Ipomoea triloba (assembly GCF_003576645.1). Lineage (NCBI taxonomy): Eukaryota > Viridiplantae > Streptophyta > Magnoliopsida > Solanales > Convolvulaceae > Ipomoea > Ipomoea triloba. Next base: position 8,637,238 of record NC_044923.1, on the reverse strand, counting down.
ATTTCTTTTTCAAATAATTAATTATTTAAAATTAAATTATCCATTTTTCTCGATTCACATAATTAAATGTATAAGAAAATTTGAGTGAAAACGAATATTGATCCACCAAATTAAAGACATACTATTTTGTACCTAATTTCATGTAGCTCCTAGAGTTTAGTTGTACATAATATGCTTTGATTTAAGGGTCACACTTGTGTGAGACCGTCTCACGGGTCTCAATCCGTGAGACGGGTCGGGTCAAATAATTTGGGTCATTATTTAACTTATGAATTAATTCTGTTTGGGCTATTCTTTTTAACAATTAAATATGGGCTTTTTTAGCCCAAATTATTAATTCAGTTTATCAAATTTTTGCTCCATTTTTTTGTGTTTACTGTGTTCTTCACGTGGTGTCCGAGCAGTACAGACGGGAGTTCGTCTACCCTTCTTCATCAGATTTTCAAATTTTCTCATCACAAAGGTGGATTTTCTTCACAATCTCAGGTGAGTTTTTGTTTTTGATACTTTTAGTGTGTAAAATTTGCTAGGGTTTTGCTATTACACTCCATATACTCTCCATTTATTCCATTTAATTTCTTCCTTTTCTAGCTGTTGTCGCCATTCCGTTAACTTTCTCGGATTTTGCGTTTGCAGTATGTCCGATTGCATTTGCATATAAATTTCGCCGCCGGTAACTGTTATTATTATACCTTTGCTACTGCAGGTATACTCTCCATTTATTCTGTTAAATTGCTCACCTCAGGTAACTGCTGTACGCTTCTTCTATTTAATTTCTCACATGATGTTCTCCATTATAATAATGACTTTTGTGTTTGCATGCAGTAAGTTGGATTTCCTCAGCCATAGATATTTCGCCGCCGGCAACTCAACTTGTTAATCTCTGCTTCTTCGGTTTAATTTCTTGCGGTTCGTTCTTACTCTCTGTTTTTTCCTTTAAATGTTGAGTATTCATTGTTGTTATGAAGTAGTATATTTTTGTTTTTAAGTATTGTGTTTGATGGTTAAAGTAGTATATTAGAATCAAGATAATATCAGTTTTGCCAAACACAAGCAAAGTGGTTTAAGTATTGTGTTTGACTATTCATTTGTGTTTTAAAGTACTAGTTTTAGGCTATACGTATTAGATTTAATGGTTAAAGTGGTGATTGTTCATTTGTGCAATTAAGTAGTATATTTGCTCTATAAAGTGTTATGTTTGATAGTTAAAATCATGATCATTCATTTTGTGATATAAAGTACTAGTTTTAGGCTATTACGTATTAGATTTAAGGGTTAAAGTGTTGACAATTCATTTGTGCAATTAAAAAAGTGTATTTGTTCTTTAATGTGTTGTGTTTGATGGTTAAAGTCATGATCATTCACTTGTGATATAAAGTACTAGTTTTAGGCTATTAAGTATTAGATTTAATGGTTAAAGTGGTGATTGTTCCTTTGTGCAATTAAGTAGTATATTTGCTCTATAAAGTGTTATGTTTGATGGTTAAAATCATGATCATTCATTTGTGATATAAAAGTAGTCTATTTGCATCATAAAGTATTAGATTTTATGCTTTAAGTGTTGGTTATTCATTTGTGCAATTAAAAAGTATATTTGTTCTTTAATGTGTTGTGTTTGATGGTTAAAGTGTTCAATATTCATTTGTGTTTTAAAGTACTAGTTTTAGGCTATAAAGTATTAGGTTTAATGGTTAAAGTGTTTAGTATTTATTTGTGTTTTAAAGTACTAGTTACTGCATTCTCTGTTGAGTATTACCATTCTGTTGTACCCTTTCCTGCAAGAAAGACTGATGACTAGCTCTCTGTTGTTGCCCAATGTTCTTACCACCAACTAAAGACTCATAGGATCCTTCCCATTAAACAAAATCTGCTCTCTCATCAAACTGTTCAAGCAATGACATTCTTGGGGAAAAAAACCAAAGAGACATGCTTGGAATCAATCAGACCTACCTCCATTGTACCCTTAAAAATGAATTTAGTAGCAAAGAATTTTCTAATTTATTCCAGAGAAGGCTTCACCCTAGGCAACTTCCCCATCAATAATTGACTTTCAAGCGCATTCATCTCAGCAATCTCCTCTTCTCCAAACCTAATAGCAGCCATTCCCCTATGAATCTCAGGAGTTTTCTCAGATATATTTGGTTGTGGCAAACCACTAAAAATCCCCCTATTCCCTCTCCTCGAATCCCTAGCAAAGAGACTAGCAAAATTCCTCCTAGCAGCATTATCACTCCCCCACCCCCCACTGACTCCCCCCACCATATACATTTCCTCTCAAAGCATTAGTCCTATCAGCACCCCTCCTTCCAGGATTATTAGCATTAATATCTACACTAGCACTAACATTGGCATTAGCAGAATTGGAATTAGTATTACCATTAGCGTCACACACTGAGTTCACATTAGCATTAGCATTAGGTTTAATGGTTAAAGTGTTGAGTATTTATTTGTGTTCTAAAGTACTAGTTTTATGCTATAAACTATTAGATTTAATGGTTAAAGTCATGATCATTCACTTGTGATATAAAGTACTAGTTTTAGGCTATTAAGTATTAGATTTAATGGTTAAAGTGGTGATTGTTCCTTTGTGCATTTAAGTAGTATATTTGCACCATAAAGTATTAGATTTAATGGTTAAAGTGTTGAGTATTTATTTGCGTTCTAAAGTACTAGTTTTATGCTATAAACTATTAGATTTAATGGTTAAAGTGGTGATTGTTCCTTTGTGCATTTAAGTAGTATATTTGCTCTATAAAGTGTTATGTTTGATGGTTAAAATCATGATCATTCATTTGTGATATAAAGTAGTCTATTTGCATCATAAGTATTAGATTTTATGCTTTAAGTGTTGGTTATTCATTTGTGCAATTAAAAAGTACATTTGTTCTTTAATGTGTTGTGTTTGATGGTTAAAGTGTTCAATATTCATTTGTGTTTTAAAGTACTAGTTTTATGCTATAGAGTATTAGGTTTAATGGTTAAAGTGTTGAGTATTTATTTGTGTTTTAAAGTACTAGTTTTAGGCTATAAAGTATTAGGTTTAATGGTTAAAGTGTTGAGTATTTATTTGTGTTCTAAAGTACTAGTTTTATGCTATAAAGTATTAGGTTTAATGCTAAAAGTGTTGAGTATTCATTTGTGTTTAAAAGTATTATATTTGTGCTATTAAGTAGTGTTTGATTGTTAAGGTGATGGAGACGTTGAGATCCCTTAAGACCGAGTGAAGAAGTAGGATGTTTTATACTGCTTATAATTTGGTGAAAGCTTTGAATTTTTTGATTTAGCAACACTCTGTTCCAAGCTTACACTCCATAATCTAGTGAGAGGGCCCAGAAAACAACTCACAGCAAATTAACAACCACTGGGCAAGTGAATACTATATCATAACATTGTGCTCAAATCATTCACTTCAATTCCACACTTTGTTGGGGAAAGAATAAACTGCTTTTAGATCAGGTCTTCTGTTGTATGTCAGAGAAAGGGTTAAAAAATCATATCATTTATTTCCCATAGATACATTCATTTCAAGTCATTCAATTTAATCAAATATAGACCTTATGGATTAGTGTTGTGAACAATGAACCAACAGTTTTAAATGGTTAGAATATAGCATGTTCTTTGTGGACAAGTTCAATATTCATTTCATTGGTACTTGGTAGAATTCTAAAGGTAATAGGGTTGTGACCATTGATAGAGTTAGACTACTTAAAGGCTAGGCTCAATATTCATTTGTATTATAAAGTACTAGTTTTAAGCTATAAAGTATTAAATTTAATGGTTATGGTTAAGGTGTTGAGTATTCATTTGTGCTATTAAGTTTTGTGTTTTGATGGTTAAAGTCATGATAATTCATCTTTGATATAAAGTAGTATATTTGCACCATAAAGTATTAGATTTAATGCTTTAAGTGTTGGGTATTTATTTGTGCTATGAAGTAGTACATTTGTGTTATTAAGTATTGTGTTTGATGGTTAAAGTATTAGATGTAATGGTTAAAGTGTTGAGTATTCATTTGTGCTATGAAGTACTAGTTTTAGGCTATAAAGTATTAGGTTTAATGGTTAATGTATTGACTATTCATTTGCGTTTAAAAGTATTAATTTTAGGCTATAAAGTATTAAACTTAATGATTAAAATGTTGAGTATTCATTTGTGATATGAAGTAGTATATTTGCACTATAAAGTATTAGATTTAATGGTTAAAGTGTTGAGTATTCATTGCTGTTATGACGTAGAATATTGGCAGCTGCTGCTAGGTAATGGAATGGAATAAATTGAGAATGGAAGTATTGTTGCATTAATGTTATTGCTGCAATGTTGATTTAACCTTAATATGGAATTCTGAAATGCTATGAGCAGCTGTTCATATTGAATGGCAGTGGAGATATGCTAACAGTAGGTGAGTTTCATCTGAATACTGTGCTTGCTGCTGGTTTTAATAATGCTATAAGATAGTGGATCTCTTTGTGGCTGAAATTGTGATTTGTAATGGTCGCTTTAAATAATTTCTAGAATTGTAGGTCATTTGATTGGATAGGTTGAATGGTTTATTTGGTTTGAATGTTCTTGAAGTTGAGTGTATGTTTTGCTGCTGTTTGAGAGGCAATACAGTGTGCTGCTACTGGAAAATAAAGGGCAATAATTTGCTGATAGAAGTGTGTGTAGTCTGGTTTGAAAATTCAATATTGAATTGGTTGAGATTGGGTTGTTTTAATTGTGAGTATTGTGGCAGTATAATCTGCTCGAATTGAATAAATTGGACGATGAAGGTGTTTGAGAATGGTTGAGTTTGGTTTGGTTGAGTAAGGGAATTATGAGAATAAAAATGGGGTGGTAGTGGTTGTTGCCTTGGTGTTGTAATTTAATTGAATTTGCATAAAATTGCATGCAATCTAATTGAATTTGTATTTAGGATTATGAAAAGCAGGTGTTGCTGGATGATTGGCAGCAAGATCTGAATATGGAGAAGCTTTGTTTGAGAGGAGGATGGATTGAAATTGGATATTGAATAGCAGAGGTGATGGTATGTGTTGTTGTTGTTATGATGAGCTAAATGTGTTGAATTAAAATTATCGGAGCATTAAGGGAAAGAGAAGAAAGAAATATGCTTTATCAAGTTAATTACCGGAGTTGGAGGCTGCGGCGGAGATGAGAGGAGGCGGAGGGAGAACTTAAGCGGAAGAGATGGAGAAGACGGAGACGGTGCGGCGAGATGCGGCGCGATGCAGAGGGTGTAAAGCGAGAGCGAGTAGTATTGGATGCAGGGAGAAAAACATAAAAAAGGCACATGATATGCACATGTTTGACCCGTATACTTGTGTGACCCGACCCGTCTCACGAATGGAGATCCGTGAGACGGTCTCACACAAGTTTTTGCCTTGATTTAATGTGGGAGTGGGGTGAAATATTTACACACAAATAATATATTCAACCCTAATAATACTTCTTCTCTCCAAATAAAAAACTGCGGAGTAATAAATAAATAAATCATGTATTACTTTTTGGTAGCTAGTGAACACAATCTACTATGACAAATATTTTAAAATGAATCTTAAAAAGTTTTTTAGATAATTTAACTGATAGTTTTGTTAGAACCAGGTCCACCATAAACTGGGTATAGAGGTACAGAACAATGGTAGAAAAATAGCAGTATTATTATCGGGGGCGCTAGACCCAAAATGTATGCGTACAAAGCCCGAGATATTGGTCCAAAATGACAACTCAAATAATAAATAATACAAGCTTTAATCCAAATAATGAGCTAAGAATAATAAATAATACAAACTATAACCCTAATAATACAAGCTATAATCCAAATATTGGGCTAAGAATAATAAATAATACTCCCTCTGTCCCATTTTACATGTCCTATTTACTATTCATTGGTCAAACCAACTATTTCTTCATTGCTTATTTTCTTTAATAATTTTTTATTATTTTTAAATTTAATTTTTTGTGTTTAATAGTAATTTTGATGTAGTTTCTAAATATATAAATTTTATATATTAATGCTAAATTAGTATCATGAAAAATTAGATTAAAAATAACTTCAGTCAAGCCTCGTTAAACGAACCAGGCAACCAAAATGGGACGGAGGTAGTACAAGTTATAGCCCTAATAATGAAATAGAAATAATAATGTTATCGGTATGAGAGAGAAGACTTAGACCAATGGATCAGAAGGGTTTGGTGAGCCAATGGATGATTTTTAAAGGGAAAGAATGCACCATATTTATATTGTTGAAGGACTCACGGATTATTGACAAATGGACAGCTTCGGGCAGCGTTCATTCTTGGCCACAGACGTGTCCCCCCACTACTTTTTCTTTCAGCGCACTCCCATGCATAAGTGGAGCTTCCTTCCCTTTTGTACATAAGATCTTGAGTGGTTTGGTGGTTTATAATTAGAACTTGTGTTGTTATATTTGAGGTTGTGCGTTTGAATCCCATGACAACATCTCTTATATTATTTTGCTCCAAGTTTCCTTCTTTCTGTAGCCCAAACTTTCCCAATAAAATGACCCCAGGACCATGTCCTCATGACCTCATCACCCGACCTAACCCGACCCTATCACATATATAGTTCCATATGTACATCTACTATAGGTAGTATGGAAATTGAAAAATAAAATACAAAGGAATATAATAACTGAAATGAGAGAAAAATGTATAAATTAAAAACAAATGTGTATCTATAAATATTTATTAAAAAAATTGTAAAATGTCTTATGGAGCTTTTATAAATTTTGAAAAGACATGTTTTTGAAATGCAAAAAGAAACAACCTTAAGTTCATGCATCATAGCATATAATACGTGTTTGGATCAACTTATAACAGTTTATTTATATCAAGTCAACCACTGGAAAGTGAAAAAAAAAAAAGAAATAGAAAAAAAACTTTTAATTTTAAATTTAAAGTCTAAAAAATCTATTTTTAAAGAAGCTTGGTGTTGGGACTTTTTGGGTACAAAATATCAATAAATTCCAGTTAGACAAAAGAAAAAATTCCTTTATATATAAAAATTCTTTTTCAATAAACTTTAATTGATATATATATATATATATATATAGCTAATGTTTCATTGAGACCACTTTTTCTTGTAAGTTAATGAGACCCTTCATGAATGCACGTCATTACACAAATGCACACAAATAATTGAGTTTATGAGACTTTCATGAATGCATGTCATCTACTACATGAATGCACACAAATTACTCCAAGATAGATTGTGTGCATTCATGTTGAGCAATTTGTACACAATTCGATCTGTGTGCACTCATGTACTACCTATGTTCCATTTTGATTGTCTGATTCGTTTAACGAGGTTTGACTAGAGTTATTTTTAATCTAATTTTTCATAATATTAAGTTTAGCATTAATATATAAAATTTATATATTTAGAAACTACCTTAAAAGTACTATTAAACACACAAAAAAAACATTTAAAAATAATAAAAAATTACTAAAGAAAATAAGTAATAAAGAAAGAGTTAGATTTGACCAATGAATAGTAAATAAGACAGGTAAAATGGGATAGGGGAGTAGTAGATTGTGTACATTCATGAAGGGTCTCATGGACACACGGAAAAATATGGTCTCATTTGATCACTACTCTCTCTTCTTTTTTTTAGTACTACTGACTCTGTTACAATGCAGTATTTGTTTACTCTCTCTTTATATATATACTAGTTTTACACGTGCATTGCACGAATAGATTAATGCCCAATGTTTATATTTAAATAAATATTTGAAAGTATATTAATGCAAGATTATATAGGAGAAGTTTATACATAGGTAATTGAATGTCGAATTTATTTATTTAAATATGTAACTCAAAGTATATGAATCCAATATAATATATGAAATTCATTATAATTGTCACTAAAATAAATGTTTGCAACTTTGTAAAATCGATAGTCTAAATACTTGGTCTAAAAATGATAGTCTAAATAAATACTACTTTTGGTTTGATTTTTTCTAAGTATTCTTAATTCTCTTTTGTGTAACATTGTGAATACTTTGTATTAATCGAGTAGCTTCAAATTATTTTTTTTAAAATTTTTTTTCATGGTATTAATAAAATACTTGGTAAATAAATATATAACATTATTTTGTATTATTTTGATATTTAATTACAAGATATTGTAAAAATAAGATAATGGGCAATGTAATGAATATCAATTGATAAATTTGAATGTAAAGAATCTTTGCATGGGAGAAAATAAAGACAATATAACTAATGAAATTATTTCTCTTATTTAATTTAATTTTTTGATAATGAATATTCTTTTCAAATAAAGGTATTGTAAACACATAATTCTAAATTAAAGAAATACATATGTATCATTTTTTGTTGTAGCTACTAATTTATTTAATTTAATAAGAGTAAAATAGAGTGAGGAACTTAATTATGCCAAATTTGATTGGGATGATGTTCGAACCTAAGACCTTTCTTATAGAAATTAATGGGTAAGTTAAAAGTTAACGGAATATTAACGGAGAAGAGAATATTTAACGGAAAACTTAATGGATAATCATATAATTAAGGATAAATTAGGAAATCTCAAGGAAAAATATAAATCTAAACAATCTGAACCATCTATTTGATTAAATAATTTGACCGCCATTTTTTTCTACCCATTTTAGGCCCAACTCTCTTTGGCTCTTATTAGTATAGTAGAATTTAATAAGAGTAAAATAGAGTGAGGAACTTAATTATGCCAATTTAATAAGAGTAAAATAGAGTGAGGAACTTAATTATGCCAAATTTGATTGGGATAAATAGAGTGAGGAACTTAATTATGCCAAATTTGATTGGGATGATGTTCGAACCTAAGACCTTTCTTATAGAAATTAATGGGTAAGTTAAAAGTTAAAGGAATATTAACGGAGAAGAGAATATTTAACGGAAAACTTAACGAATAATCATATAATTAAGGATAAATTAGGAAATCTCAAGGAAAAATATAAATCTAAACAATCTGAACTATCCATTTGATTAAATAATTTGACCGTCATTTTTTTCTACCTATTTTAGGCCTAACTCTCTTTGGCTCTTATTAGTATAGTAGATATATATATATAAGATATTTTGAAGGAGTTTTTAGTTGGGCCAAGAAAAACAGATCCAATTAATGCAGACAATATGTGGGTTGTGGTCCAATAAGCTCCAGACAACAGCAAATTGGGCTAAAGGCCTATTTTTACTTATATTTCCAAAACTGCCCCCTAGTTAGAGTGAATTTGCCAACTGCTTAATTCCACTGCCATTCCCACACTTCACTCCCTTGACATCTTCATTTCATATTTTCAGCAACAAAGCTTTCAAGATATCAAAAGAAAACTGCCATGGCACTTCTAACCTTATTATCTCCTTCAAAGTTCCTACCTTCTCCAAAGCCCAAACAAACCCAAATTTCCTCAGTCCCAAAATCCCCAAATTTTATTTCTTCTGTATTCCACCCAATACCCATTGATTTCAATAACCAAAAAACCGTGACTACGCTTTTGGGGGTTGCTGGTCTTGCTTTAATCGCCATATCCGGACCTGCTTCTGCTGCCGAGCAAGCTGCAATGGCTTCATCCTCTGTGCAGTTTGCTGAACCTGCCAATGCTCTGTCTTTACCCACCTGGACTATTCATGTTTCCAGTGTTGTTGAATGGTAATATTGCTTTTCATTCTTATTTATCTCTCACTATTCATACTCTCATGGATTTAGAGATTCTAGTGGTTAATTTAAGCATTTGTTTTCTGCAAATATGGTGGTTTTCAATTTGAATTTTCTCGACCAGTTAACCGTGTCAGATTGTTGGGATGGAGGAAAATTATAATTTTCATGTTTGATATGTAGTCCCTTCTGTATCTGTTCTAAATAAAATGAGTGGTTTATTGATTCATTGCTTTATTTCAAAATTAAAAGGGTTATTGCAATGGCTTTGGTTTGGCAATACGGGGAGAAGTCAGGATATGAATCTTGGAAGGGGCTATCATGGGGTATGGTAAGTCATTATAGTATTTACTGTTCTTATCAATTTCCCAATTTCCATTTTCTCTACTAAATTTTGATGTGCTGTTTGATCCCTCAAAAGCTATGATCTTCAATACATATTCTATTTAAGTTTTGTATTAAATTAGCAATCCAAGTTTTCCAGGAAAAAAGAAAAAAGTTAAAAGTGATCTGAATAGAATTTTCTGAGTCTTTATAAAGGACTGGCAACTGTTAGGATGATGATTAGCCATTGTGAAATGACTAAATGAGGTATTCTGTGACTGATTATTGAGTCAAATCCTTGTAAGTGGTTCTTTGAATGATGTTGATACTTGATATGAGGGTATTGGAAATTCTTCTCTAGCCTTATCTTATTTTCTCATTTTGTGCTTTTCTTTTAAGAATGAAGTATAATCTTGCAGAGCAGGAGTTCAAACTATGTGCATTAATTTGCAGTAAAACTTCATCAATGCTAGTTCCATGTTCTCTGCTTCAATGCAGTATTCAAAGAAGTCTGAAATATCTGCACTTTTTTGTATAAAGCTGCTTTAACTACTCATCTATTAATTAGTTGATATGGGAACTTTTAAAGTTTTCAATAGGTAAATGCCTGTAGAATTTGATGCAAAAGACTTGAGCTGAAGCTAAATACTTAGAGTGGCAACTTCTTTCTGCGCTTAACCACGGAGTTCTTTGGTTATCTGGTTGTCATATCCTTTTTAAAACCAATTGGTGATAAGTAGGTGGACATTAACCATTTAACCACATCCCTCCATAATAAGCTACAACGACATGTCTCGAATCGAGTAGGGGCTGAACTCGGCCGACCGGCCGACGCCCAACATGATGAATTGCAATTAACATTAGGGCAAGATAATGAATTGATTTGGTTGGTATAGCCACTAGCTAGGTTGTAGGCAGTAATACAAAGTAGGGAAGTACTCCTTAGCTGAGTGTATTATACATACCATCTAAGGAGGTTTGTTGGACTAGCTTGACTTGAACAGAGTTTCTTATTTTCAAACCCACGAACAGGCTCTTTTTTTTTTTTTTTGTGAATCTCTTTCGTGTTTATGTTTAATGTGCACAAAACCATCAGATGTGTAATTCAGTATAGTGATTGAGTGAAGGATTAGTTGGGAAGAGTAAAACCGTCAGTATTGCAGATTCATGATGGGAAGATGCAGTAATATTTTCAGAATGTATAACGTTTCCATATAAAGATTAGGCTTTTAAACTAAGAATTGGCTCGAGTCTATTGTTAATGAATTTATACTTTTGAACAGATGAAAAAGGACTATTAGTAGCATTGGAAAATGATTCAGGTTGGGTGCGATAGTTTCTGTAAGAGTTCACATGCACACATATCCCGAACTCACGTCTGAATTTTTTATGTAGGTACCGTTGCTGGGTGGAGCATTTTGTGCCTGCACATGGCATTTCTTCTATAACTCAGAGTCTCTCGAGGTAAACAGAAGTTCATCCTAGGAAAAATTGAAGGTCGAGATTTTGTTAAATATAGAGACTCTTTGCAATGTTCATGCCAATTATGACAGTCGAAATCCAAATATGCATTCTAGGGCTCCTCCACTTTCTACTATGTTGTGAAACAACTATTCATCCTTTTGTTATTGTGTTCCCATTTTTCATCAATGCATAAAACATCGTTTAATCCTCCGATCCTTTTGGTTTCCCCGTCTAAAATTAACAAACGCTTACACTCTCTGCTTGCATATTAGGTTTTAGTGGCTCTTCAAGCAGCTTTGACTGTGATTGGTAATGCCACAATGTGTATTGCTGCATTCCGCATATACAAATCGTCACAAGAGAGTTCCAAAAGTTTGTGAGGATTATATTAATTCTCCTTTCTCACCGGTAACTTTATCCTATTTCTTTATTCAGTCTCAGACATTCTTTTCTGCTAAAACAAAACATTTGTTCAGGACCCGACCCCTCATTCTTTTTTCAGGAAGAAAGAAATGGAAATAGGAGAGTTTTATGCATATGTTAATTAAAGAAAGCACCATTAAGTGGGAAGAAAGCTAAGACTATTGAAGTTATTCTTTTTCCATTGGAAGATTGTGAAGTCTTTTGGTAGCTGTATGCCAGTTTGTGTTGTGCTGTCTAATGGAACAAATATTCTCCCTTTTTGGTGGCTGGGGAGTTCTGTCAACAAAGGGGATTGATCTTCACAGTATCTTGCTGCAAACCATGTAAATTTCGTGTACCTATTTTAGTCATATGAACATCACATGTATTTACTTCTTTCTTTTTTGAGTATTACTGACTCTGTTACAATATAGTATCTGTCCATACATACCTGTGAGGCTGTGACCTCCCATTTGGGAGAGCCACAGTTATGCCGCTTGACCACAAGGTCTTTGGTGACATGTATTTACTTCTTGGAACTACTGAAAGTTTTTTTTTTTTCATTGGTCATTTCTTGTTTTATTTGTCTTCTTTAACCAATTACTTATTATTGTTATTATTATTATGAATTTTTGTTTGGTGTTACACCCCCTAAAATGGAAATAACTATGTTTGCCCAAAGCCCCAAAGTTTTACATTTCATTTATAGAGAAAAATAGGGAAGGCACTGAGTTTACTTTAATTCTCCATTGTTCCTTTCTTAGTTTTCCATTCTTCATTTTTTTTTTATTTCCTAATTAGAGACTGTACAATCAGATGTATTCTTTGTTTTACTTTTTCTATTTTCTTTTTTAAAATTTCTCTAGCAAAATAAAGAATTTCTTCGGTTAGTAAATGCAACCAGTCTAAGTGGAGAATTTCTTGTTTATGTCTTAAAATGTTCTATTTTCCTTATCGTGAGATGTTTTTATTATCATCTTTAGAACAATATAATACAAAGTCTTAGAGCAGCCCCAATAGGAGTTTGTGCACAATTTTTAAGGAATTTTTGTTGATGTGGAAGAGAAATAAGAGATAAAAATTAAGTTTTTTTGCAATACATTTTGGTTTTGTTAAGAATACAAAAAACAAAAGCCCGCGACCTTGCATTATGCACCCGCCTAGATACATTAGTGTGGTTGCTAGTTGTTGATTACCTTCGTAACTTTTTTTGTATAGTTTTGAATGATCAAAATTATACATGGCATGATCCATCATCAAATGGAGTATGGTTGTGTGTGAGATAGCATAGTATATGGGTCTTGCTTGATCTTCATTTCATATAAAGTAGGTCTTGCTCCATTTATGTTCATGTGGAGTGTGGACTTGTGTATGGGTAAAGTGTTTGGTTGTGAGACAAATTTGGCAGAATGTTAGAAAAAAAGTTGCATTCCAGATGGAGAATGAAGGAAAGCATTTATGCAGGTCAATGACTCAATGCATTGGGATGCTCACTTCCTTTAGACCCAATGCTAATCAATTAAATTCAAATGATATTATGAACTGTAGGCCCTGCAATTGACCTAGCTTCTGCTTTCCTGGCCTATTAGTGGCCAGTGTTAAGAATGTTCTTTCCATTTTAGATGTTGAATTTGATGCTCTAGTACCTTAACTTTTGTTTCTTTTGTCCATAATATGTTTCTGCATCCGTTGATGGATTCTCAGGCGTCACGTGACTGTTGTGAGTCAAGTACGCTTAACCAAAGAGTTTTTTGATTATCTGATTGTTATATTCTACTTAAAATCAATTGGTGATAAGTGGATATTGACTATTTAACCACATCCCTCCATGATAAGTCACAACGCCACGTCTCGAATCGAGTAGGGGTTGAATTCGGCCAACTCGGCCGACACCCAACATATGTATTTATGAACATTGTCTTTTTGCAATTAAAAAAAAAAAATAAGCGTAACCAAACCACTCCAATACAATTAGCAATCAAAATAGATTGACCCTGTCAGGAGGAGTGTCAAGGATTCTCATCCCTAGATGATGATCCTCCACATGTCAACATCCAATCCACGAAGAAGTTTGCCTCATGGTGAACATGTTAGATCTTACCAATGGAATCTCATTGCTACAAATTATAAATAGTTTGATGATTTGCAAGTATAAATCTTAAATTATCTTTTGTAATATAATTCACAGATTTTACATTTGTGGAAAGAATTTCATGTCATTATTTGCTTATTAGCTGAGCATTGAATTTGCTATTCTTTTTTATTTCTATTTTCCTTCTATTATCATACTATATATTAGTGTAAAATCTCTCTTGAGAATTTCTTATTCAAGATTGAGTCAAATATATTAAATCACTCAGTATGGTTCTATGTTCAATACTCATCTGACTTCACCAACTTTTGTTTCCTTTGTGGATAACATATGTTATGTTGGAGTATGTAGAGTTATGGTTAGCTCAATATTATTAATTTGATGTTATATAAAACTCTAGAGGTCTAAAAGATTTTGTGTATTTCTATAACTAGAAACTTTCAATGACTTTTTTTATAAATAAAATAATTATTATTTATAAAAACTATTATTGTCTCATTCTATCTAATGTAATAAGTACAACGTCTTTTGAACATTGTAAAATTTTCACTAAATATTTGAATCATATATAATTGATAGCATTAATAGTCTAGGGCTATACGCTATGAGTAACTGAGTATGATATTGTATATAAGAGTGATGGAGAAGTAATGTGGGGTGGGGGAATGGATATTATTAACCATTGTAACTAATAAAAGTACTAGCCAAGTTATAAATGAGCTCCGAAGTCTCCAATAAGGTCAAGAAGTGCAATAAGTATGCTGAATTAATATATTAAAGAGTAATAAAATTAATTTTTATGAATGTAAGTTGGGATTTAAGAAAAAAAAAATTGGGATTTAAAAATAGCTAACACCTTTAAAACTCCAATGGGCTTAAATAGCCACTGCCCTTGCCCTTGCCCTATCTTTATAGAAGGTAAGAAATTTTAATAAAAAAAACAAATTATTTCATCTTGTTTCTTGAGCAATTGAGGCATAGTGGCTTGTTTGTCTTGCGCTGAGCCTATAAGAGAAGTATTGTTATGGAGTAGGACAATGTTGTTTTGCTTAAAACTAGGTTATGAAGGTGTCTAACTCTATTAGTTGATGAACCCGGCCTAAACCTTTGGCGGGATGCTTGGTGGCGTGTTGTGTACTTTGCTTTAATTGAGCTAAATGGGATGTCTCTCACTATGTCAGGTCAAAGAAAGAAAGAAAGAGGAAGGCTATATGTGTTATCTCGTGCACTAAATTGGTGGAAGAATTAAAGACTGGATAGTTGGTTGGTTCTTCAGAATTGATTGCTTAATCTCTACACTAACGAGACCCCATGCTTCATGGGTAATTTTATGATCTTATTTTTAGATGTAAATCAATAGAAATATTGGATGCTTTAGTTGTGTGTATGTGCGACTTAAATGAGTGATAACACGTGTCAAGCAGCGATGTGACCTATGGCCTAGGTGACGTTTATGCGGATTGAAACTTCTTAGTTCCAGAGGTTGGGAAGGCTCCAGAAGATGTCCGATTAGATTATCCATATAGTGTACAATCAGTATGTACACTTTGTATAGTATATGCCCATCAATAGTTATATTTGAGACTTTTTATATAATAAAATATATTCCGGTGAACATAATATATATAAATAATAAATGTGTAATCCAGTATTTGTGGATCCATCATCAAATGGAGTATGGTTGTGTGTGAGATAGCATAGTATATGGGTCTTGCTTGATCTTCATTTCACATAAAGTAGGTGTTGCTCCATTTATGTTCATGTGGAGTGTGGACTTGTGTATGGGTGAAGTGTTTGGTTGTGAGACAAATTTGGCAGAATGTTAGAAAAAAAGTTGCATTCCAGATGGAGAAAGAAGGAAAGCATTAGTGTAGGTCAATGACTCAATGCATTGGGATGCTCAGTTCCTTTAGACCCAATGCTAATCAATTAAATTCAAATGATATTATGAACTGTAGGCCCTGCAATTGACCTTCTGCTTTCCTGGCCTATTAGTGGTTAAGAATGTTCTTTCCATTTTAGATGTTGAATTTGATGCTCTAGTACCTTAACTTTTGTTTCTTTTGTCCATAATATGTTTCTGCATCTGTTGATGGTTTCTCAGGGATCACCCATCATGTGATTGTTGTAAGTCAAGTACGCTTAACCAAAGAGTTTTTTGACTATTTGGTTGTCATATCCTACTTAAAACCCATTTGTGATAAGTAAGTGGGCATTAACTATTTAACCACATCCTTCTATGGTAAGTCACAACGCCACGTCTCAAATCGAGTAGGGGCTGAACTCGGCCGATACCCAACATCTATATTTATGAACACTGTCTTTTTGCAATAAAAAAATAAAATAAAAAATAAAAAACGCAACCAAACCACTCCAATACAATCAGTAGTCAAAATAGATTTGACCCCGTCAAGAGGAGTGTCAAGGATTTCCATTCCAGGATGATCGTTCAAGTGTCGACATCCAACCCATGAAGAAGTTTGCCTCACGGTGAACATGTTAGATCTTACCACTGGAATCTTATTGCTACAAATTATAAATAGCTTCGATGATTATAAATGAGCTCGGAAGTCTCCAATAAGGTCAAGAAATGCAATAAGTATGTTGAATTAGTATATTAAAGAGTAATAAAATTAAGAGTTAATACCACAAATGGTCCTCTGACTATTGGGTTAGTACTCCTTTTAGTCCCTGACTTTCAATTCGATCACAAATGGTCCTCTTGACTTTCATTTTTTACCATAAATAGTCATCTGTTAAAATTTCTGTTAAATAGGTGTTAAATCTAGGGGTATTATCGTCAAATTTATTAATATTATTATGATTACTTCTTTTTTAGAATTATATGACAACATAATTAATTTCAAACATTAATAAACATTAAGTTAATAAATATAAAAACAAAATGGACGTGACAAATTACATAAATGAACAAATTAAATAAAAATTCATGATAAATGGTTGCAATTTGTACTTGATTAATTTTATTAATTCAACGATAGCGGCCTTCAGTTATGCCACAAACAAAATGTTTGATCGATTAATGAAAAACGAAAACTATTAATTGGCTATATATGAACAACCATGAAAATGATGGAAGCAAGGTTTTTGAAAAAAAATTCTTCCATTTTAATCTGTTGGTTAAATTAAAATAGATAGCTCTAATATTAAATCTTCATTTTGTAGGCATAATTACGAGAATAAGGTGTATTGTTTTTTTATTTAGGAGTATTTATATTTGTTAATTGTTTCAATTATGCTTGTTGGTGAAAAATTCTAAACATTTTTATTTTATGACCATTATATATATCAATTTGACGATAATACCCCTAGATTTAACACCTATTTAACATAAATTTTAACAGAGGACTATTTTTGATAAAAAAAAAATAAAGTCAGAGGATCATTTGTGGTCGAATTGAAAGTCGAGGACTAAAATGAGTATTACCCCAATAGTCAGAGGACCATTTGTGGTATTAACTCTAAAATTAATTTTTGTGAAAGTAAGTTGGGATTTGAAAAATTGCTAAACACCTTTCAAACTCCAATGGGCTTAAATAGCCCTTGCCCTTGACCTATCTTTATAGAGGCTAAGAAATTTTAATAAAAAAAATTATTTCATCTTCGTTCTTGAGCAATTGAGGCATAGTGGCTTGTTTGTCTTGGCCTGAGCCCATAAGAGAAGTATTATTATAGACTAGGGCGATGTTGTTTTGCTTAAAATTAAGTTATAAATGGGTCTAACTCTATCAGTTGATAAATTCGGCTTAAATTTTTGGCGGGATGCTTGGTGGTGTGTTGTGTACTTTGCTTTAATTGAGCTAAATGGGATGCTTTTCACCGTGTAAGGTCAAAGAAAGAGAGAGAAAGGCTATATGTGTTCTCTCGTGCACTAAATTGGTGGAAGAACTAGAGACTGGATAGTTGATTGGTTCTTCAGAATTGATTGCTCAATCTCTACACTAACGAGACCCCATGCTTCAATGGTAATTTTTTGATCTTATTTTTAGATGTAAATCAATAGAATCTTGGATGCTTTAGTTGCGTGTATGGGCGACTTATATTAGTAGTGATAACACGTGTCAAACAGTGATGTGATCTATGGCCTAGGTGACGTTTATGCGGATTGAAACTTCTTAGCTCCAGAGGTTGGGAAGGCTCCAGAAGAAGTTGGATTAGATTATCCATATAGTATACAATCAATATATACACTTTGTATAGTATATGCTCATCAATAGTTATATTTGAGATTTTTTATATAATAAAATATATTCCAGTGAACGTAATATATATAAATAATAAATGTGTAATCTGTTTTCAAAAAAAATAAATGTGTAATCTACTATTAGTTTAAACATATACTCCATAATTGAAATAAAACACATTCTTTAATTTGATTTTAAAACAAGTAAAACATCTGATCATCAATTTAAACTTTTACTCAAAACACAATCCTTCTATTCTCCAAATAATTACAAAAAGATCCTCGAGCCAATTAAAGAAAGTCATTTCCTTTTGTTCTGCTACCTCACGTGTAGAGAAACTTCACAAATTTAACAGTGATTTTGGGGAAAACGAAAAAAAGCTAAGGGTTATGCTTTTGCTGGAAATCATGCATTTCTACGCACAATCTGGGGTCCAGAAAAAGGGCATCTCTGCTCCTCCTCCTTATTCCCCTCTACCCAATCAAAAACCTTCACTGTTGCTTGTTTGCCATATAAACTTTATTACAATATAGTATCTGTTCTGCATTTTTTGTGACCTTCTCTCAAGAAAAGTCACAAAAGTGTCATCTGAACATAAACTATTTGTCATATAAACTTAGTTTACCCCAAACTTATATGATATGCTTTTTTGTATTTTCCCCCCATTTTTTGAACTCCATTTTTCTCAATAGCTTTCTTGAAATTTGTATTATTACTTGTACTTCTCTATTTATACACAATTTACATGAAACAACAAAAGTCTAAAGTAGAGTCTGACCTGACCATCAATTTAGACTTTTAATTAAAATGGAACGCATTACTCAACTTGATATTAAAGCACATGGCTGGCAATTCCAATTAAAGAGATTATTTCTATGTATTGTGGGTGTGTGACCTATCAAAAATTAATCGCCCAGTCTATGTTAGCCTATGAAATGAAGAAGTTGAACATAGCATTGTGATTTTTATTTTTTTTTGAAAGCAAAATGCAACTGAACTAGATTATTGCAAAAGCGATGAAATAAAGTCAAGAGGGACAAAATCCCAGTATACAATGAGCTAGCCTGATACAAGGCTTTGGTGCTAAAGCATGAGCAACTAAGTTTGAGTGCCTAGAAATTAAACGGAATAGCATTGTGAAGTTAATGCAATGGAACTGATACACATTTCTCTGATTTTTGATCTTCTGTACTCTTTTACATGAAGGTGATGTAGAATACTAGAATTGTTAGTTTGTCATATTTTGTTTAGCTATGATATGATTAGTGTTGAGGGTAGTTATCCTTAATATTTGCTGAAAAGAGATGTCAAGTTTTTCAAACTTTTGGACAATTATATTGCTGCATTAATGCTAGTTCTTGTGAAATTGACCTTTTCTCCTTGCCGGCCTGGAAAACAGGAGTGTTAGTGCCACTTATCATTAGTGTCAGCGTGGATTGTGGACTTGTGGTATATATGTATGCCTTGAGCATGGGAAATGCTGGAGGTAGAATGTTAGAAAACGTTAGTTTCAATTCCGGTCCTAATACAATTAAGTTCAAGCTACGATTCAGTAGCTAATCACAAATATGACATTAACTAGACTTTTACATATAATTTTTTTCCAAGATAGCAAAATCTTAAAAGAATAAATAAGAAAAAAGAAAAACATCACAGGACAAATACAGTCCCGTGATTGTCATCATCCCATGGTGTCTTCCTCCCAAATTTAGGATCAACAACTTGTTTAATATATATAATATTTGAACATAAATACATTTTTATTAATTTAAGGAGGCTCAATATAACTTTTTCAGTTAAAAAGTTTAATTACATTATTTGTTGGATTCAATAAGCTTATTTAGGCCATCATCAATTGTGTGAGGTTTTTTGTGAAGATTTTACACGTATTACTAGGAAAGAGATAATGAGAGTGAAATGAGGGTGAGCTTTTTTGCAAATGGGGGAAGAGTTTTTAATGAGTTTTTGTTCTTGCAAATGAATTTTTTTTGTAGGATCCACAACTTGGAAAAGAGAGAAAAACTGCGCAAATGTTTCGCGTATGGCGCATAGCCGTATCCAGCTGGACGCGTAAGTTACTTTTTTTTTTTTTTTTTTATAAATATTATTGTTTTACTTTTGTTTCAATATGTTTTTTATTCTCTTTTTTTTTTTTTTGAGTTTTTTCCACTTTTGGTCCTATGACTTTAATTAGTGTTTCCGTCAATTTAGGTACACGACTTTCATTTTGCCACTTTTAGTCCTTGACTTTATTTTTTTTTGCCACTTTTAGTCCTTGACTTTGATTTTTTTTCCACTTTTAATCCTTTCGGCCATCCGAGCGACAACTTTTAATCGAAATCAACAAATTGTTGTGCCATTAAGGGTAAAAGTTTATTTTGATAAAGTTCTAAATATATTTATAAATAAAATCAGATAAAAAATAGGAAAAAGAAACGTTATTTGCTTGTTCTGCTTCGCTTGTTAAGCAACAACTTTTAATCGGAATCAATAAAATGTTGTGCCATTAAGTGTAAAATTGTCTATTGATAAATCTTTCTAAATATATTTATAAATAAAATCATATTAAAGATAGGAAAAAGAAACGTTATTTGCTTGTTCTGCTTCGCTTTTTAAGCAACAACTTTTAATCGGAATCAATAAAATGTTGTGCCATTAAGTGTAAAATTGTCTATTGATAAATCTCTAAATACATTAAACATTATTTACCCTTAATGGCACAACAATTTGTTGATTTCGATTAAAAGTTGTCGCTCGGATGGCCGAAAGGACTAAAAGTGGAAAAAAAAATTCAAAGTCAAGGACTAAAAGTGGCAAAAAAATTAAAGTCAAGGACTAAAAGTGGCAAAATGAAAGTCGTGTACCTAAATTGACGGAAACACTAAAGTCATAGGACCAAAAGTGGAAAAAACTCTTTTTTTTCCCTCTTAGTTTCCTACTTGTCACTAGGGATGGGCACGGGTTAGGTTCGGATTCTACCCGTGCTATTAAGCTTCACCCGAAAAATTTCGGGCCTGGTAATTTAGAATCCAAAAATCCGATTTGAAATTTTTCGGGTTCGGGTCAAATTCTAAATTTAAACCAAAAATCCGAAACCCAAACCGTAGTATTAATACGCCGACAGTGATTCAACATGTTTGACCCGTTTTGTATCGAATCCGACCCGATTAGGGTCAAAAAGGGTTGAACCCGCGATTTTTTCGAGTCTTACTAGAAATGTGCCCTCCCTTACTTGTCATTGCAAAAATTTTAGAAAAAAAAAGGGGAAATGACACTTTTTTCCTCTATGTTATGTGCATATAGGATTTTTCCCCCTGTATTATTAATGTGGCACTTTTTCCCCCTGAAATGTTAAATTGACATTTTTGTCCTTAAAATAACTATTTCATTTATCTTTTATTCTCCAACAAATTATTACTTAAATGTATGGATGATCACGATTCGGTTCGAACCTAACCAAACACTGTAGCAATCATACCGAAATAGTATAGATGGTTCTGGTTACGATTCAGAACCGAAAAATAAAATTAAATAATTGTTGAACCGTGAATCGGAACTGAACAATAGTCATATATAGTGAAAATGATCAAACACTTATTTTGATAAATCGGTACGGTTCGGTTCCAATTTTGATTTTGAACCGCCAATCAAAACTTATTTATTTATTTATTTATTTTTATAATTTTATTTCTTATTTAAAAATAGTCTAAATTCAACAATTATTTTATTTTATTTTTTTGGTTATGAATCGTAACCGTAACCGTCCATACTATTTAAGTTCAATTGTTACAGTGTTCGATTAGGTTCATATTGAACTGTGATCTTCCATACATATTAGTAATAATTGGTTGGAGAATAAAAATAAATGAAATAATTATTTTTAAGGGCAAAAATGTTAATTTAACATTACAGAGGAGAAAATTACCATTTTAAAAATAATTGAGGGGGAAAAACTGCCACTTTAATAAGTCAGGGGGAAAAGTGCTATTTTCACATGACATAGGGAGAAAAAGTGTCATTTTCTAAAAATAAAAATAAAAAATTACTATTGTTGAGGTTGTTCTAAAATTAAAAAAGATCAGAATAAGACCTTGAGATTCAACCTTGCTTAATGTTTATGCAAGAAGTCACAGCTAAGCTTACTGTAGGTCAATGCATTGGGATTCAACCTTGCTTTAATAATACCTTTAGACCCAACGTTAATCAATCAATTTCAAACAACATTATGATCCATCCACACACCATGAGAGTGACCTTCTAGGGATGCATATTTTACTTGTTGAATTGGAATACTTTTCAATGCATATACTATTTTGATTCTTCAGTTCCTTATCTTTTTTGCATTCACATTCTTGGAATTGTAAACACTTTTCAACCCAATTTTTATTTAAAATATTTTTAAATATTTTTTTTTTCCGATTTAGAGTTATAAGTGTTCATGACTTAATTTAAATTTAAATTAATCTTATAATGTTAAAATCTTAGATATTGACATATTGTATTAAAAAAATATATATTTATTAGTTAATCGTTATGGATATGATGTTGTGTGTGGTTGTGATTATTGGGGGAACAGAAAATTTGTTCATTTATCTAATTTTATAGATTTAATTTGGTGTGTATAATATAAAGTATATAAATGCAGAATGAGATGAAATATGGTAACATTGGGAGGATTATTTTTGACAAAACAACCTCGAGCTGAGCCAACGGCACCGATTTTTGAAGAAAAGTAATTTCATTTGGATTTTTGTACCACACGTGAAGTGAAAAAACACACCTTTACAAGAAGTTTTGGGGGAAAAGCAAAAGTGATTTCTAAGCACATTCTGGGGTCCAAACAATTGACCCTTATTTTCCTCGTCGTTTACACGAAGTTGGTTGGGTCAGAAGGAAGAAATTAGGAGAAAATGATTATAATTCGGTAGAAAAAGAATAAAGTATGAATTCAAATTACGTTGTTTGGTAAGGAGGAATATAATTATTAGGAATGAAAAGAGGAAAAATGATATAAAAATTAAAATGTCATTATGTAGTAGTAATAATAATAATAATAATAATAATAATAATAATAATAATAATAATAATAATAATAATAATAATAATAATTAAAAAAGGACAATTTAGTCATTTTTAAATTTTTCTTTTTCCTTTCCAGGAAGCATTAAATTCCAATTCTTAGGGGAAATACATGAATTGCAATTCCTTACAATCAAACACTATAGTTTCTAGCTCTGATGACCAAACACCCTCTTACTTCCTCTTAGTCTTCATACATTATTCTTGTAAGGTAATATCACAATCTTATGTCCGAGAATGTACACTCCTATTTAATAGCTCACAAATCACACAAAAGAGATAAACGGAACGATTATGTGTAACGGTTCGATCAAGACTCGAGAGGATGCTGATAATAATCAAACTTATAATCTTCAAATATTAAAATCATGTTTCACCCATTTGGCCACCTGAGCATAATTTTATGCTTTTGATTGATGCAAAGGTACGTCAAGTACTAAAGTGTCTTTAGAAAATGTATAATTTTAAGCTTGATTTTTAGTTTATTTTTTTGTCACATACGTTCAAAAAAACAAATTCATTACCCCTTATTTCTTAAATAGGTCATGTTATATTTTTAAAAATGATATATTGAAGGATGTTTTCTGCTTTAATTATAGTTGAATAATATAAAGATGGCGAACTTAAGACATTTTCTTTGGTATTAAATTACAATAGTATATGTTCATAACTACTTTCTGAATCTACTGATCCATAACTTTCTATTTAAGAGAGTCACTTTGTGTCATTAGACCACAAGGTCATTGGTGACAAGGGGCTCCCCCGGTTTCCCACTTGTTTTTTGCTGACGATAACCTTCTTTTCTTTAAGGCTAATGCCCAGGAGGCAGGGGTTATTAAACAGTGTCTGAATATATATGAGAGTATGTCGGGCCAGGCTGTCAATTTCCACAAATCAAGTGTTTGTTATAGCAGGAATACCACTGAGGAGCATAGAGAGGAGGTGGCGGCTATCCTGGGTGTGACTCAAGCATCAAATTTTGGTAAATATTTGGGGCTTCCTGCTTTTGTAGGGAGAAATAGAAGGGCAACTTTTGCTTATATTGAGGACAAGATCAGGCAACATGTTAGTTCGTGGAATAAGAAACTCCTCTCGCAAGCAGGTAAGGAGGTTGTGTTGAAAAGTGTGGCACAAGCTATGCCTACCTTTTCAATGAGTGTTTTTCTGCTTTCTGAGTCAATTTGTTTGTCTATTGAGAGGGCCATGAATCATTATTGGTGAGGTTCAGGAAGTGATAGGGGAATACACTAGAAGGCTTGGGACCGGCTATGTGTGCCAAAGAAATTTGGTAGCTTGGGTTTAAAAGACCTTCGGGCCTTTAATCTAGCTATGCTAGGTAAACAGGCTTGGCGGTTTCTCACTATGCCCCGGTCTCTCGTTGCTAGGATTTATAAAGCACGGTACTTCCCTAAGACTTCTTTTGTGAATGCTATTGGTAATAGTCCTAGTTACTGTTGGCGTAGTATTATGGCAGCACATGCTATTATCTGTGGTGGTGTGCGGCGAAGGATTGGTAACGACCGGTCAACTTTAATTTGGGGACACCCGTAGTTGCCTGATGGTCCGGATCCTTTGGTGGCTACTCCGATGCCTGAACACCTCAGGGGCTCTCTAGTTTCTGGCCTGGTTGATGAAGTTAGTGGTTCGTGGGATTTGTCTATTTTGAATGATATTTTCATTCCCGGGGACGTGTCACGCATTACTAGGATTCCAGTTTCGCCAACTTACGAGGATTCTTGGTTTTGGTATGGGGACCCCAAGGGCACCTACACGGTTAAGATTGGTTATAGGGCCATTGTTGGTAATTTTATTGGTGCAACAGGTGTTTTTGATAAATGGGTTTCCCTTTGAAAAATTAAAGTCCCCCCAAGTGGAAGACCTTCCTTTGGAGAGCCTTGAATGATATACTCCCTGTTACCACCAATTTGTTTTTAAAGAGGGTAGAGATAGATCCTACATGCTCTATGTGTGGCCTAGTTCATGAGGATGTTATGCATGCTCTAGTTTTGTGTGATTATTCTCAACTTGTTTGGCATGGGTCTTCATTACCTATCTCTTCTATAGTTGGGGATTCTTTTTGCATGTGGTTCTCTGCTGTGTTGAATGCATTGACCGAGGAGGAAGTTGGCTTTGTTGTGGCAGTGCTATATCACGTTTGGAGGGCCCAAAATTCAGCAGTTTGGGATGGTGCGTTACCGATGCCGCGCAAGACACTAGCAATGGCGTCGGTTACAGTTCGTGCATAGCGAGATGTCCACGTGGCCAGCCAGCCGTTACCACCACCGTTGCTGCTGCTGGAGGGAATATGCATGTTCATCCACAGCTTTCTATGTGTTACTTCGACGCTAGTTATCATCCTTCCACCATGAAGGCCTCGTTCGGTGCGGCCTTGCTCACGGCCGGTGGCGCCTTTATTGCAGCTTGTTCAGGGCCACTTCCGGACTACTTTTCTCCATTAATGGCGGAGGCGGCCACTTAGAAGGAGGCTTTATCATGGCTACGTGGTAGGGGTCTAGACGAGGTTGCTCTGTTGACAGATTGTGCGCAGCTTCGGGCTCAGTTATACTCTACGGTTGCATCCTTCTCATACGTCGGCCTAATACTCGATGCGTGTAAGGCGGCAAACTCTTGCATCTGCGGCCTGTTCTCAGGCTAGCTTTTTGTACTGGGACTCTGTCCCTCTTGACTCGATTTCCAGTCTTTTACTCTAATCAAAGTTAATCCTTGGTTTTCAAAAAAAGCTTACCCATTTACACTGTAAATGTTTAAATTGTAATTTTTTAATATCTTGTAGTTTAATATGTAAAAGTTGTGTTGAAGTAAAGTTTTGAACTGCTAAACACAAGATTAACATTAACATATTAACACATCCTCATTATGACCAATTCTTAATGATACTTGTTAGTTTTATCTTGTATAATTATTATTCTATATATATATATATATATATATATATATATAAAATTACAAACATTATATATTCATATCGTATATATCTTTATAAGTATATACTTAAATTAATCATATTATGTTTGCAAACATCAATTAATATAATTAATGTAACTTTATATAAATATTAATTAATATAGACTATATGAACTACATATTTAATTTATATATATATATATATATATATATATATATATATATATATATATATATATATATATATATATATATATATATATAAATTAAAGTTTATTATATAAATAAACTATAACAAGTTAAAAAACCTTATATATAGTTAAATTAATATTATTGTGATTATGATAATAAATATTAAATATAAATTATATTAGTGATAAACATTAACTAAAGTGTTCTATATATATATATATATATATTGAATAACAAGGAAACCATTCAACCACTACTTCTCTATAATAGCTCACTACTTGAGGATATGCATTGTATAAACCCCGCTTCCATATAATAGCTCACAAATCACTCATGTCTTTTTTTTAGTACTATTGACTCTGTTAGAATGTAGTATTTGTTGCCTCCACTGAGGCTCAAACCCACTCCCGTCATCCATGTAGGATTGTAAACCGGGACACCGGGTGCCACTAGACCACAAGGTCTTTGACAGAGGTAAATCATACTAAGAAGACATTGTGTAACAGGCTTGACAAAAAAAGTGATAATAATAATAATAATAATAATAATAATAATAATAATAATAATAATAATCGAACTTGTGACTTTCTGGTATAATAATCATGTTTCTATCTCTCGGTCGCCCTTTCAGGGTATGAGTATAGTTTTTACTAATAATCTTTTTTCATTTTACAATCGTTAGTAATCAATACTCTTGGAAGGTTAAATATTGAGATAGATAGATATAATTAATTTCTTCAAATTAAATTAAATGGACCCTAATTAACATGCTTTGACTTGATTTGATTAGTAAAGCATGTCAAGCTCCATAAACAGTATCTTAATGCGTTTCGTATACAACACGCTTTATGGAGATATTCAATATATTAAATTATAATTTTAAAATTTTTTAAAGAAAAAGTCATGTTGATTGTTGATGGTCGTAATTTTTTAAAATAGAAAGAGACAAACTTTATAATTTTTTATAATTTACTTTCCCAATCGATAAAAAAATTATTATTTTTACCATAATGGGATGTCTAAAAAAATTGTCTTTTGCAAAAAGTAAAAAAAAAAAAAAAAAATTGTCCATTTTCACAAGGACAACAATGTCTATTACCTCAATGCATTTATTATGTGTAAAATCAAATAAGTGATGCTACACTCCCCTTCTAAAGTTACCTTATAATGTTTGCATCTTGATGTAAAATCACTTGACTAATTTTTTTTATATTTAATTAATAAATAATTTTTTTTAAAAACTCGTGGTTGATTAATCAATTCACAAATAGCCAATAAGAAATTATATTATTACGTCAAGACATGAACATAGAGAAACTAGTACTGACCAGGAAAAATATCATTATTGAAAGCAAAAACATCACTTAGTCGATGCATCAAATATATATCTAAAAGTGTTCGGAGTAGTAATGTTTGAACTCCGAAAATATATAATTAACTAAACAGGTACCACTTTTTTTAGGGGTGAGGGGTGAGGGTTATCTGAATCGAGCCGAACCAATGCAAATGATTATATTTTGATTTATTATATATTAAAAATTGAATGGTTTTGATTCGGTTCAGTTAAAAACCGAATTGAATTGGAAATCGAATGATTTTTGTATACATATACATATTAAATAATTATATATTTTATTTATCCCCAAATTCTTTTATATTTACAAATTTACCAAATGTATATACTAAATTCCCAATTCTTTAACCTAAAATTTCACAATTATTCATTATTCTCAATTTTTCTTTGCGAGTTTGTGACGTTGTTTTCGGATGGGAGACGCATGTGAAGAAGTTAGTTCGGTTTGGACTTATTTTATATTGAGAAATTTGAAATATCCATTGTGAACTTGTTGTTTAGATTTTCAAATTTAAATTATTAGTGAAAATAAATAAATAATTATGGGTGCTTTTTCAAAAAATAAATAAATAATTATGTGTGCAAGATAACTACTTAGGAAATGTTTGAATTCTTAAACCGAGCTGAAATCAAACTATTCCAAAATCGAACTAAAATTTGAAACCGAATAACATTATTTTTTTCAAAACCGAAAAAATCGAAACCCAAAAAAATCAATCTGAAAACTAAAATGTCCACTCCTAACTTTTTTATTTAAAAAAAAAAAAAAAAAAAAAAAAAAAANTTTAAAAAAAAAAAAAAAAAAAAAAAAAAAAAGGACAGATGAGAGAAGGGTAATTAATTTCCTGAAATAATACTAGTGATGGATATCTATCATTGCTTCCATTAATACTAAGTTATTAGCAGAACGTGAGAAAAGATTCCGGCGAGGCAACGGCGGCGGCGGCAGAGTCGCTGGAGCAAATTAAAGACCAGAAACGAACAACGACTTGAACTAATGAATATAATAAATACATTACACAACAATATATATATATATATATATACTTCAGTGGAGAGTGCAGGGTGGAGGCAAGTAATTAAACCTCTGTTGAAACAGAGAGAGTAGAGCAAGGTTCTCTTGATGCAGGAGGTTAGCCTTCTTCCTCAACATCTCATTCTCTTTCATCATACTTATGTTCTTCAAGTACAATTCCAAGTTCATCACCTCAATCTCCTCGTCTTCTTCCCCTCCGAGTCTCTTCTGCACTAGTCTCCTGACCAACCAACAACGTATGTAACCCTTAATTAATTTCATAAGTTAATTTAATTTGCTTCTTAATGTCGAGAATTCTTTAGTACCATATCTAGAAGTTACAATTACCCGACATGAAAACAGAAAACAGAAAACAGAAGATCATATCAGATTAATTGGTTTTGAAAGATGGGTATATATATATATATATATATATACCTTGTTAGGCTGTGGACTTGGAAGTTGGAACGTCGTCGGCTCCGCCGTTTTTTATGCGTAGGAATGTTGAGGTTGCGGAATGGAATCTGGTCTGAGGAAGCAATACACATTTTGTGGCAGGAATGGATCGGAGATGGAGGTGAGAGTTGAATTGAGAGGTGAGTTGGGAATGGTGGTGAGGTGGTATAAATAGTGGGATTTGTTGTTTTCAATGCGTTGTTAATTAGTATATGCAAAACCCATGTGGTGCCGCCTGCTCTACACTTCCTCTTCATACTATACTATATAATACGGAGTAATATCTACCCCTTCAATGGTAATACGGGCCATTTTTTCGGGATTTAGTGCAGTTAGTTTGTTATCGGACTTAAAGATTGTGACTATGAGGTGGTTTGAATTTCACTAATGACAAGTTTGGTTCGTGGAATAGGCATGGAATGGAATAACATTCTTAATAATAGGCTTATTCCGCTATTTGGTAAAACCTTAATGTTAGGCTTCCTAGGTATTAGCCTAATGTTGTTATTTCTAATTTTATTCCATGACATTTTGGGAAAAAACCTTCCTTTTCCCAAAACACTCTTATTTAAAATAAAAAAAAATTGTAACTAAGAGCAATTATGGCTCCTTAAATGAAGGAGCTTTTGGCTCTTTAAAGCTTCACATCTTGTTGTTAATTTTAAAAGAAAAGCAATGCATCTCTTAGCTCAAATGAGCTCCTCTCCTTGAGTTATCAATGTGAGATAAAAAAAACTCTCATTTGTGTTTAAAAAAATATTTTATATATAATTTTTTTTTTGTATTATTATTATTATTCCTTTTTTTTTTCTTATTAGTGTTATTAATATTATTATAAGTTTTATTTTATTATTACATAATATTAATATTAATAATATCATGAATGTCCTTATAGGTCATTTTACATGTTAACCGCTAATTTAAACAGATAATTTTACCAAAAAAAAAAAAAGAAATTTACAAACTGCTGGTCAAACCCGCTAATATAATCCGCTTTCTGATAATCGCTAACCGCTGATTGCCAAACAAGCCCATAGGTTATATGATTTGGATATAAACTCTATGTAATTAGAATATGAATATTATTATTATTATTATTATTATTACTAGATATTTATTAAGGGTATTTATGTCGTTTAAAGCATATTTCATTTCTATTCCTTAAATCAATCAAACACTCTAATATAATTCCTANTTTAAAAAAAAAAAAAAAAAAAAAAAAAAAAAGGACAGATGAGAGAAGGGTAATTAATTTCCTGAAATAATACTAGTGATGGATATCTATCATTGCTTCCATTAATACTAAGTTATTAGCAGAACGTGAGAAAAGATTCCGGCGAGGCAACGGCGGCGGCGGCAGAGTCGCTGGAGCAAATTAAAGACCAGAAACGAACAACGACTTGAACTAATGAATATAATAAATACATTACACAACAATATATATATATATATATATACTTCAGTGGAGAGTGCAGGGTGGAGGCAAGTAATTAAACCTCTGTTGAAACAGAGAGAGTAGAGCAAGGTTCTCTTGATGCAGGAGGTTAGCCTTCTTCCTCAACATCTCATTCTCTTTCATCATACTTATGTTCTTCAAGTACAATTCCAAGTTCATCACCTCAATCTCCTCGTCTTCTTCCCCTCCGAGTCTCTTCTGCACTAGTCTCCTGACCAACCAACAACGTATGTAACCCTTAATTAATTTCATAAGTTAATTTAATTTGCTTCTTAATGTCGAGAATTCTTTAGTACCATATCTAGAAGTTACAATTACCCGACATGAAAACAGAAAACAGAAAACAGAAGATCATATCAGATTAATTGGTTTTGAAAGATGGGTATATATATATATATATATATATACCTTGTTAGGCTGTGGACTTGGAAGTTGGAACGTCGTCGGCTCCGCCGTTTTTTATGCGTAGGAATGTTGAGGTTGCGGAATGGAATCTGGTCTGAGGAAGCAATACACATTTTGTGGCAGGAATGGATCGGAGATGGAGGTGAGAGTTGAATTGAGAGGTGAGTTGGGAATGGTGGTGAGGTGGTATAAATAGTGGGATTTGTTGTTTTCAATGCGTTGTTAATTAGTATATGCAAAACCCATGTGGTGCCGCCTGCTCTACACTTCCTCTTCATAC
This sequence comes from Ipomoea triloba, assembly GCF_003576645.1. Taxonomy (NCBI): domain Eukaryota; kingdom Viridiplantae; phylum Streptophyta; class Magnoliopsida; order Solanales; family Convolvulaceae; genus Ipomoea; species Ipomoea triloba. Next base: position 8,605,922 of record NC_044923.1, on the reverse strand, counting down.
TATACTATATAATACGGAGTAATATCTACCCCTTCAATGGTAATACGGGCCATTTTTTCGGGATTTAGTGCAGTTAGTTTGTTATCGGACTTAAAGATTGTGACTATGAGGTGGTTTGAATTTCACTAATGACAAGTTTGGTTCGTGGAATAGGCATGGAATGGAATAACATTCTTAATAATAGGCTTATTCCGCTATTTGGTAAAACCTTAATGTTAGGCTTCCTAGGTATTAGCCTAATGTTGTTATTTCTAATTTTATTCCATGACATTTTGGGAAAAAACCTTCCTTTTCCCAAAACACTCTTATTTAAAATAAAAAAAAATTGTAACTAAGAGCAATTATGGCTCCTTAAATGAAGGAGCTTTTGGCTCTTTAAAGCTTCACATCTTGTTGTTAATTTTAAAAGAAAAGCAATGCATCTCTTAGCTCAAATGAGCTCCTCTCCTTGAGTTATCAATGTGAGATAAAAAAAACTCTCATTTGTGTTTAAAAAAATATTTTATATATAATTTTTTTTTTGTATTATTATTATTATTCCTTTTTTTTTTCTTATTAGTGTTATTAATATTATTATAAGTTTTATTTTATTATTACATAATATTAATATTAATAATATCATGAATGTCCTTATAGGTCATTTTACATGTTAACCGCTAATTTAAACAGATAATTTTACCAAAAAAAAAAAAAGAAATTTACAAACTGCTGGTCAAACCCGCTAATATAATCCGCTTTCTGATAATCGCTAACCGCTGATTGCCAAACAAGCCCATAGGTTATATGATTTGGATATAAACTCTATGTAATTAGAATATGAATATTATTATTATTATTATTATTATTACTAGATATTTATTAAGGGTATTTATGTCGTTTAAAGCATATTTCATTTCTATTCCTTAAATCAATCAAACACTCTAATATAATTCCTAAAGCATATATATAAAATGATATATTTCATTTTTTCTCATAATAAATGTATTGAAAATATTTTTAATTTCCAAATATTTGTACATAATAAATCCAGGTATTTTAAACTAATGAAGTTACAACCATTAAGGGTTCGTTTACTAACTGGAGTTTTTCTCCAGTTTTTAAAAAATTTGGAAAATTGGAGAACAGAAAATAGAAAACATGTTTACTAGTACAATTTTCCATTTTGAAACACAGTAAACAATTTTTCAGTTTTCTAGAAAACTGAAACACTATTAAAAACCGTTTTCTAAATGGAAAACAGACTCATCTATCATCTATTAGACTATATGTCACTACAACCACATTCTCACCATTATCTACTTACATATTTATTTACTACTATGATTATATTCATTCTCATCTTCTTTTACTTATCATCATCTTCTATCTTTTCTACTTGCATTACTTATTTAAACATGACTTATTTGCTTATGCTTAAGGAAGGCTCGGCTTGAGTTCGAGAATTGATGCTCGAGCTCGAGCTCGTCAATTTTCGAGATGTTCGAGTTCGGCTCGAGTAGCTCAATTGTTCAAGCTCGAGCTCGATCTTGAACTAGAGTTCGAGCTCGAGATCAGGGTTAAACTCGAGTTGGAGTTCGATTTTGAGCTCAAATTTAACCTGTTTGATTTTCAATTCATCTTTCAATTAAAAATAAACTATAATTTTATATGTATATTATATATATATATATATATATATATATATATATATATATATATATATATATATGGTTCGCGAGTGGCTCGTCGAGCCACGAGCCTAAGACATTAGAGCTCGAGCTCGGCTCGATTATTAAACGACCCGCTCGAGCCCGGCTCGAGCTCAAATTTGACCGAGCTCGAGCCAAGCTTTGACCGAACGGCTCGCGAGCAGCTCGCGAACCGCTCGGCTCATTTACACCCCTAGTCAACAATAAAACAAGTCATCAAATTATTTTTATTTAAATTCCATGTCAGTATTACGCAAGGATTACCTGATGAAAACCTAGAGAAAATGTTAAGCAAACATAATTTTAAAAGTAAATATGACCAATTAGATCTTATTTTAGAACAATGGGTTAATTGAGCACTTGCAAGTAGTAGATATGACCTTAAATATATTATCTTAAAATGGTATGTTGTTTCTTCAAAATGGGCAATTATTACTAGATGAATGGAGTAGTATATATAACACTAGTGTTTTACCCGTGCTATGCACGGAAAAAATTTTGTTATTATAAATTTAAATAAAAAAATTTAAAAATATAAATATATTAAAATGTACAATATAATAATATAGTTAAATTTTCATATATTTGATCAAGTATCTATTATCATAGCATACAAAATTAAAATTTTGTATGATTAATATAATCTCTAATCATGTACATATTTATATAAATTTATAGAGAAAAATTTACATAATTAAATTGAATTATTCCTAATCTTATTTCATATACACTCTAATTCTAACAATATGAATAATAACTAAGAAAATTATACTCAAAATTTAAAACAACAATGTAAATTTTAAATTTTGTATATGTGATTTTAAACTCTAATCAGACACATTTTCGTGTATGATTGTGTAATACAATGTATATGCAAATAATATTTATTAATATGTATATATGCAAATTCTGTAATATAATTTATGTAATTATAATTTATATTGATATATTATAATTAAATTTAGAAATTAAAAAATAACATTTTAATTTTGCATGATTAATATAATGCATAAGTATATGTATGTATGCATTTTTTAAAATATAAATATTTATGAATACACATTTTTTAATTTAATAATTTTATTTTATATTTTATTAATTATAATTAAGAAAAATTACATTTACAAATTAAAAGAATTTAATTTTTTTTAACTTTATGTGGATTAATGTATAGTAGTCCCTAATTATATTACATATTTAGACAAATTTTAAATATTTTTAAATTTTTAATTAAGAGTCTAAGTTTAGACATATTTTAAAATAATTTTTTTTAATAAGTAACCATTGTAGTAATTAACGTGTATAGTTATGCCAGTAATCACAATTCTATAAAAAAAAATGTGTATATATTTTCATATTGTACAAAATACTATAAATATAATATCTGTTTACATAAACAGATAAAAAGAGAAATTGATAAAAAATTTTATTATATAGATATTGATAAATATTATACAATTTTTTTCCTTGCATGAAAAAACATTCTTATTTAAAAATTTTACATTGATATCAGAGTTTTGTTTCAAATTCTACTTTGGTGATATTTTAAACTTTGAGTAACACTTGTGTGAGACCATCTCACGGGTCTCAATTCGTAAGACGGGTTAGATCTTTGATTAATGGAGCAAATATTTGATTAATGGGTCGGATCTTTGACCTCGTTAATTAAAGATCCAACCCGTCTCACATATTCAGACCATGAGACGGTCACATACAAGTTTTTGCCTTAAACTTTTGTTCGTTATCATAAATAGTAATAGATGTCTGGAAACCATTTAGTTTTGTTTCTAAATATTTTCCAACACATAAATATAGTGCAATCAAAACATCTCTAGATCATCATTTAAACAATAGGCCCACAATAGACTTTGTGGTTCAATATTTGTAGATAATCTATGATGTGTTTTTAACTAATTTATTGAAAGTTTATTTCTTTTAGTTCTATTATCTTTTATTGTTCTTCATTTTAAATTGATAGATCTCGAGATGGTGCATCATTATTAAATATGTGAATTTCAATTAATTTAATAACATTATATTTAAATGTGAAACATTTACTCAATAACATTATTTTATTTTTTTTTCAAACTTCGCAAATGTAAGTTAATTAGTTCAATTAGTTCATTTTTATGTTAGTTTTTATTCAGTTATGTTATTAACGTAAATTATTTTTTTTTGGGCTCATAATATTTAAATAATAACTATTATTTTAGATTTGTAAATTTTTATAATTTATGGTATTTTATAAAATTTGTGTACATCATTTGTACTACAAAACTATGCAATAATACTTATATTTGTTATTAGTAGAATGCTAAAATCATAATAATGATATATTTTAGTTTTCACATTTTTAAAGTTTGAAAATCAACATCATTTATGTAGGAAGAAATTTATATATATTAGTAATAATATTGTAGTTATTTTTAAAAGTTAGATGAAGTAAACAAATTGACATACAATAGTTTTTTTTGGGTGAACTTTTGACATGCAACAATGATTCAATATTACATATGTATTATATTTATTATTTTCTCTTTTTAGCAATATATATATATATATATATATATATATATATATATATATATATATATATATATATATGAATCAAATTAAATTATTTTAATTAAAATTCAAAAAATAAAACAAATGAAATTAAAAATATCTATAATACAAATATTATACTAAATTGAATAGAAGATTTCAATTTTATCTTATTAGAATAAATTAAATTTGACATATCTATTTTGATTTAGATTTTTTATTTTATTTTAATAGAATATATATTTTTCTTTTTATAAATTCTATTACCATTAAATTACCATATTATTCTAATAAGATAAAATTGAAATCTTCTATTAAATTTAGTATTTTTTTTAATTATAGATATTTTTAATTTCATTTGTTTTATTTTTAATTTTAATTAAAAATTGTTAAAATTAAAATAATAATTTGATTTGAATACACACACACACACAAACACATATAGACACACACACGCATTACTTTAACTGAAATAATTTTTTAATCTTTCTATGTACATATTGAGAAACGTTGTTACAAAGTAAAAAATAAAATATATCAATTACAATCTTATTGTTATTTGGTATTTTTTTCTTCATATATATATATTGCTAAAAAGAGAACGAAAATAATAACTACAATACATATATACATATTGAATCATCTTTAATGACTCTGAAAAGAATAGAGATCTATATATATAGCAATATAATTATGGAAAATAGAATTGCAAAGAACAATGAGATTTATTTTTGATTTATTTTACACCAAAGCTAACTTTTATGCGCATGAAAAGTTTGAAAAAGAATTATTTCAATTTTCATAGCTAGGTAATTAGGTTGATTTAATATAATTTTATGTTAATTTAATACATTAAAACAAAAATATCAATATAGTTATATACGTGTTATTTAAATTTTTTTAATTAGAACTTTTTAATGATATATTTTTTATATATTAATTTTATTTGTATATAAAAAAAATGAACTTAAGTTGAAAAATAATATATTGAGTATTACTTTAGTGTGCCTTAAAAGTAGAACATGATTCATGTTATAATAAATATTTAGGTAATTATTACTATAAATTAAATGAACATATATAAAATTTTTGTTATTATTTAATTATGTAAAAAATGACAGAAGTATTTTCTTAAGATGGATAGAAAATGACACTTTTGTATTTATATATATATATATATATATATATATATATATATATATATATATATATATTATGCAAGTCTATATTAATTTTAATTATATATTGCAATAGTATTGTAAAAAATCAATCTACGACATTATTTAAAAAATGAACCAATATTATATTGAAAATGAATATAATATAGTGATTTAATATAATTGTATGTTAATTTAATACATTTAAATAAAAATATCAATTTAGGTGTTATTTAAAATTTTTTAATTAGAACTTTCTAATGATATATTTTTTATATATTAATTTTGTTTGTATATACACAAACTGAACTTAAGTTGAAAAAATATAGGAAGTATTAGTTTAGTGTATCTTAAAAGTAGATTATGATTAATGGTATAATAAATATTTTAGGTAATCATTACTATAAATTAAATTAACATATATTGCATTTTTGTAATTATTTAATTAGGTAAAAAATGATGATAATTTCAAATTTCAAAACAAAAGTATTTTTTTCAAGATGGGCGGGAAAGCAACACTTCTGTTTTAAAATATATATATATAGTAATATTTTTTTGGAACACTATAATATACATCATATAGTAATTTGATTGTTGTAAATTTTATTTTTTTTGAATATTATCATGAGAGGAATTTAATTACGTACATTAACATAATATAGTAATATTTTTTTAATACTATAATATGCATCATAGAGTAATTTGATTGTTTAAATTTTTATTTCTTTTGAATATTATCATGAGAGAAGTTTAGTTACGTACATTAAAATAATATAGTAATATTTTTTTTGAATACTATAATATATATCATACAGTAATTTGATTGTTGAATTTTTTTAAAAAAAATATTATCATGAGAGGAATTTAATTACGTACATTAACATAATATAGATTTTTTTTAATACTATAATATATATTATATAGTAATTTGATTGTTTATGAACATAAAAAAAATGCAAGATTAAAATATTTTAAACCATTATTGAATTGCATGGTATATTATCATTAGAGTAATTTAATTACGTACATTAACATAATATTGTAATATTTTTTTAATACTATAATATGCATCATATAGTAATTTGATTGTTATTTTTTTAATACTATAATATACATCATATAGTTATTTGATTGTTGAAATTTTTATTTATTTTTTAAATATTATCATGAGAGGAATTTAATTACGTACATTAACATAATATAGTAATATTTTTTTTGAATACTATAATATACATCATATATTAATTTGATTGTTGGAATTTTTTTCTGAATATTATCATGAGAGGAATTTAATTACGTACATTAACATAATATAGTATTTTTTTTGAATACTATAATATACATCATATAGTAATTTGATTGTTTATAAATATAAAATAAAAAAAATACGGAAGATTAAAATATTTTGAACCATAATTGAACAGCATGGTATATTATCATGAGATGAATTTAATTACGTACATTAACATAATATAGTAATATTTTTTTTAATACAATAATATACATCATATAGTAATTTTATTGTTGGAATTTTTTTTTGAATATTATCACGAGAGGAATTTAATTACCTACATTAACATAATATAGTAATATTTTTTTCGAATACTATAATATACATCATATAGTAATTTGATTGTTGAAATTAAATATTAATTTAATTGCGTACGTTAACATAATATAGTAATATATTTTTGAATACTATAATATACATCATATAGTAATATATATATATATATATATATATATATATTAAAAATACTCAAGGTTAAACTATTTTGTTTAAGGAATCCATACATGAATGGAATTGAATAAAATATTTCATTAATTTCCGTCTATAATAAGGAATGGAATCATATTTTGAATATTTTGTCAATTTTAGCCATAAATAAGGAATGATAAAGAATGATAAGGAAGGTTAAAATTTCTGATAAGGAATTATTATATAATATTATGTTGACCGATTTCAAAATTTTTGGACTAAAATGAGCGGGAAAGCTAGCACTTCTGTTTTAATATATATATATATATATAGATAACTTAGGAAACGTATTATAACATTTTGGGATAAGGAAACATGACAATTTTAGTCTATTAATTATACCGATATTATAGACTCAATTTATAAATTATTATCATACACAAGTATTTTTCTTTAAGTATGTGTAAAATGACAGTTTTAATATACCACTAACAAATTTTGTTAATACTAATAGTGTATTTTAAATTTCCAAATTATTGAAAGACACCTTAGTCATTCTTTATTTGTATCATTTTGCATTAAATAATTAATTAATCGATGAGGTTGACAATTTTTTTTGTCATTGGAATGTAGCTAAAAGCCTAAAACTTCAAAATTGTTTTGGTTCCCAAATTTACTAAATATTACGAATTTAAGTATTGTTATTTGAATGTCAACAAGTTGGAGTGAGTCTTCAATCTATAAGCACTTTAAGTTCATATGTTATTTCCATTTTATTTTTAGAAAAAAAGAAGAAGTAGAAGAAAAAAAAAAAAGAATAATGCATGGTACTAACACAATTGCATTTTCAAATTAAATTTCCATTTGCACCAAGACATAACAAAAAATAAGCATATTAGATCGATCATCGACAGATATAAAAAATATTATGAAATAGTTTGCTCAGATAAAGAAATGTTAATATGAAAAAAAAATAATAATAACGTCTGCTGTCATTTGAGCATTAATTTTGCTTAAATGTTCTTCAAAAATTTATGTAGGAAAAAAAACATTATAAATAAGAAATATTGTTCATATATTACACTACTGTAGAATATATGAAACCAATCATATAAATATTAAAATAGAATCATAGATTGATTATTTAGAAAATTAAATTCATTTTCTAATTAGTAAATTGACATTTAACCTTGAAACTAAAGATAAGTAGATATATGTTTATAAATATTATAAAATTAAAAATTCTTCATTATGAATGAAGAGAATCAGTATATATTTGAAGATTTCGTTGAGAAAAGTTTAGAAAAATCTATGAAATAACTAATATGTCGTTTAATAATTTGAAAATTTGAAGTGCAATGTTAATTTTAATAAAATTTGTTAGTAATGGACTAAAACTACTACTTTACATATAATTAAAGGGTAAAATACGTATATTATAATAGTTCATGGACTAAGTCAATATAGATATAATTAATGGACTAAAATTGTCATTTTCCTTTTTGCCAAAGGCTTTGTTGTCTAGTGGCGTAGCTGTGGCCCTTCCAAGTGAGAGGTCACAGGTTTGATCCCCAGTGGAGGCGTTGGCTCGTTGTACCTTCAGTAGGGTGCTTTTACTTTTATACCTATCAATCAATTAACATAAAATAATATTCACGGCTCTTATTTAATTAATTAATTAGCATTCTGTATGTGCAATACGCAAAAAATTATGCCCAATAAAGATAAAATAATATTCACGGCTCTTATTTAATTAATTAATTAATTAGCATTTTGTATGTGCAATATGCAAAAATTTATGCCCAATAGTAAAATATTATTGAATAAAAATTAAAAAATTAATTCAAGTTATATTACACAATTTCTTAAATTAAAGTGATAAATTTTAATTATCATATTTAAATAATATTAAAAAAAGAAAGAATTTATATTTTTTGTTTAATAATAATGTACACAATTTTCATAAAATTTATATTTGCAAAATGTTTTTAAAAAATCTATAATACTAAGCTAACATCCCCCCCCCCCCCACACAAACCCCCCCCCACACACACACACATATATATATACATATACATACATACACACACACAGATAATTTATGCATTAGAGCATCTTCAAGAATTAATTTATTTTTTGTCATGATTTTTTCAATGTCAAATTGGAAAAAGAGGGGAGATAGAAGAGGTAAAAGGAGGGGGGGAAAAGAAAAAAGAAATTCTGACAAAAAAAAAAAAAAAAAGGTATATTTACGCAGCCAACATGCACTGCAAGAACATTTTTACAAATTCTTTCCCATTGAATGAATCCCACAAAAATGTTGATTTTACCATAGAAAGAATTTACAAAAAAACTTCACCCCCTCCCCGTCTAAAATATTCCCTCTTAGTATGCTCTTATATACACATGATTTAACATTCACGGCTATTGTTGACAATCGGTTGGGTTGGCTGAGTTCAGCCCTTACTCGAGTCGAGATGTAGCCAGTGGCGGAGCCACCTTATGGGTTAAGGGGGCCTGGCCCCCCCCCCCAACCCCCCACCCCACCCCTACCCCTACCTAAAAATATTGTAGTAAATATGTATGTATATATATTGATATAGTAGGGATAAAATACACTTTTGGTCCCCCCTCTAATTTTTTCTAAACAATCTATTATGTTTATATTAAGTGAACTCAAAATATATATATATTGAAATTTAAATTCATTAAATAGAAAGAATTAAACCAAATAATTAGAGTCACCATTTTCTTTTTTATCTTATTTCTTTTATCAAATATCAATTTTATTTTAAAACATCTTCAAATTTGAGATATATGCTTTAGTTTTATTATTAGTTATGTTGATTAATTAATTAATGATTTATTCTGTGTTTTAATTATTTATTTACACTTTTAAGATGTACATTTGCTTGTTTAAATAATTAGTTTTGAAATTGTCAAAAATTAATATTGATTGTTCAATTGGTGATATTGATTGTCTTTATCTCTCAAATTTTGAAATATTATTAATCAGTAAAATGAATATCAATTAATTAATAAAAAAATTTGGTGATAAAATAATTGACAAAATTTTTTATTTGATAAAAATTGACAATTTATACTTCAATAAATGTTGTTGTTCTTATTGCCGTTGTTGTTGTTGTTGTTGTTATGATATTTTGTGTTATGTGAAAAAGTTTTAAAGTAATGATCGACACTCATGTTGATCAATCATACTCATATATTTATGTATTTCGTACTTTATTACACAAAGTATAATTAGAAATCATTATCAATAATAATTAGAATAATGTATGGTATATATAATAATATAGTACGGTTAATTAAAATGTCGACTAACACGGTAAATTTTTTCTACTACATTGGCCCCTCCAAATCGAGTTATCTGGCTCCGCCCCTGGATGTAGCGTTGTACGTGACTTACTATGAAGAGATGTGGTTAAATGGTTAATGTCCACCTACTTATTATCAATTGTTTTGAAGTAAAATATGACAACTAGATAGCTAAAAAACTCTGTGGTTAAGCGTGCTTGAGGTATGTACTACAATGTAAATGAACTTTTGTCTAACAAAACTGCCCTACGGCCTTCCTCAATAGTGGAGATTTTGGTGCAGTTTTTGAGAAGTTTTTGTAAGTGTGATTAGGAAATTAAAGAGAAAATGGGGGTGGAGGAAAAAAAAAAAGGAAAATATAAAACAAAGAGTATCTCTTCATAACTACTTTCTCAACCTACTGAAGCATAAAGAGTCAATATTGGTGTTGTGATTAAAACATAGTTTTTTTTTTCCTTCTATTTTTGTATTTTGAATGAATGTATTAGTTGAACAACTGTATAATTCGTTACACCTATTTAAACTATACAAAGTCAATTAAGTATTATTTTTAAAAGTATTATATGTATGAATTCATATTATATCATTGGTTGTTCATATCTTTAGTGATAATAGATTTATACATTAAGTTTAAAATATTATACATTACATTTTAACTTGATTGAATTGTCCTCAATTCATTATAACTTCGGTAAACTAATTAAGAAACGGTTATTAGGCTATCTTAATCCAGAAATTTCTTTCATTTTCTAAAATGGGTCCCACTCCACATCATCAAATTTACAAATTCTTCACTTTTTATTCTACATCCATGCAATATTCTCTCACTTTCAAAAGTGGAACAACTTTCTTATTATATTATAAATATAAGAACTAAATAGTATAATAAGAAACAAAAAAAAAAAATTTTTAAAAAGTAATTTTCTTAAAAAATTAAAAAAAGTAATATTCTCTCATTAATTTTTTTATCTAGTAATTTTTACAGGTTACCTAGCCACAAGTTATAGGTAATCTATGTTGACTTGGACTTTTTTTTTTTTGTTTTCTTCTTTTTTTTGATATTTTTTTTTTTAAATTTTCTTCTAAACCTTTTCCAACCCAACAATGGGCACCGGAACTGTAAAATAATAATAATAAAAAATTCTTATATTTAGGCATTTAGCTACTAGCAGTAGCTAAATATAAAAAAAATTATATTTAGCTACTGCCAGTAGGCAGTTGCCAAAATAATAATAAAAAAATTTATAATATGGTTTTTATAATAACAAAACATATTATATATAATTATATATACTAAAAAAAAAAAAAGAAATTCCGATTGAATCGGAACCGGAACCTTTATATAAGGTTCCGGTTCTGGTTTGTGTAACCTTGGAACCGTGAACCGGCGGTTCGAAACCGTGAACCGGAACGAAGTGCGGTCACCCCTAGGTAGGCGCACGCTGCCGCAAGGGAGGGGAAGAGCAGTGGATTGTGGAGGGGCTTTGGTGATTTTGTCTAGTGAGCACTGGTCCAGCTGAAGGCACGGGGGAAGGGGGCGTTGATTTTTGGGGTTTACTTAAAAATTTTGGGTTGACTTAAAAAGAAGATCCACATAAGCTAATTACATGTGCCATGTCATCATAGTAACCAAGTAACCTGTGAAAAATGCTAGATGAAAAAAAATTAATGATTTGTGTATCAAAATGAACGTTATGAAAGTTCAAGATATGGCATGAATAATCCAATATAGTTCATGGTGCGAAATGACACTTTAGCCTATTGAATATCTAATTTTACTGAACACTTGTAATCCTAATAATTAGTTTAATAGTTTTCAACTTTCAAATTTTTAACAATTAATTTTACAACTAACTTTCACATAAACAACCAACTACTATGTAGTGTGATGACAACTATGTTGCCATTTTAAATAAGTGGTCACGTGTTGAACCCCGATGGTGGGGGCATTGCGATATTTTAGAATTTTACATTTTTTGCCCTTTGGAGGGCATAAGTGGAAAGGAAAAGAACCAGGGAAGGATAGCAAATATGTTTATTTATAGATTAATACTCAAATAAATCATTGAATTACGCACGAAAATGTAATTGAACTATTCAATTAAAAAAATACAATTAAGTCTCTGAACAATATAAAACCGTGTAATTAAATCAAAATTAATACGTTCTTTCAGTTATTGCTAACGTAATAGTCATCCTATTAAAAATTATTATTTTAATTTATTATAATAATTTTAAATTAAATTAAATTAAATTTAAAAAAAAAACAAAAACAAAAACAAAAACTCACCACTCCACTGCTTTTGTCTCCAACTAGAAACTAAGGAAATGTCTTCGCCTCTACCGTGAGACGAAGAAGGAGAAGGGGTGGGTATTTTGATTTTTTTTTTAATTTTATTTTATTTAAAATTATTAAAATAATTAAAATAAAATTTTTAAATGAGATGATTGCCACGTAACAGTCATTGAGAGACCAGGTCAATTTAGATTTAATTACATTATTTTAGAATGATAAAAAAAATTTAATTATATATTTTTTTTTGAGTTGAATGGCACAATTACATTTTTGTGTAAAGTTTGTTATCTTATTTCAACATTATTCATTCAATTATTTATTTGTTTATTTTTGTTCAATTGTAGTAATGATGAGCATGGCAAGAGAGCTCATGATTACAAATAGCAGCAGAGCCATCTACTTCCCTGAAGACAAAAGCCTAAGAAGAAGGGACTGTCACTGCCTTCTACCAGTATCTGCCTTCTCTCCTCTCCATAATACACACTTGGTTTTACAGTCCAACTGCTAAAAAATCATCACAAAGTTGTTGGGTTCTAATCACCATTGTAGGTGCGATTAGGAAAGATAACATGAGAGAGATAAGAGATAGAAGAGGGAAAAAAAAAAAAAAAGGAAATTGCGCGCCCAGTTGGGCGCCTTCAGTTCGCCTTATTTGGGGGTGGGGGGTGGGGTGTAGTTCTCATTCCGTCACAATCATATATATATATAGGGTCCTATTCAGGTGAGAACCACTCCCTATGTGAGAACGTGTGGTCTAATCTAGGCCATTGAAATCAAAAAATCTACAGTTGTGATCAAGTCATCGTAAATTAAATACTAATTAGCAGGACAATTTTGTCAATCAACGGGCTCCGATCCCAACAGGTCAATAGACCCGTTGAGCAGTCATGTTGGACCAACGGGTTCAATAGACAATTAATACATTTCTATTAAAACATTAAAAATGTTTGAGAAAATCAACATATTTTTTTAAATTTAATTACAACATATTAATTATAAATGTATACAAGTATTGTTGACGGGTTACACTAATTATATAAGTACTGTGCATATAACTAAATATTATATACTTTGTATATCCCATTTAACTTGCAATAGTTATTGTTCATTGAAAAATAATAGATGTACTCCCATGGAGTATAACTTCCGTCATGTGTACAAAATTTATTGGATAAAGAAAAGTGAAGTAATAAAACAGTGGCCCACTAGGTTTTTTTTTATCAATCAGACGTGACACCTCAGCAGGGAGTAAAAAAATGAAGTAGAAAGTGTGAGTAGATGTAATATTACTCTTGTTCATTAGTTAAACCAATTAAGTATTTTAATTTCTTCTTTGCTTATTTTCTTTAATGTTATCTTATAATTTTTAAATTCAAATATTTGTGTTTATTACTTTTAATATAATTTCTAAATATATAAATCTTATTATAAGCCAATGCTAAACTACATATTACCAGATAAATTAAGTAAAATCTTATTAACTAAACAACACGCATAAAATAAGATAGAGAATGTGTTCACAGAGTCATACATTCATATATATATAGTACATGAATTCTACTACATATATTCTCATTTTGTCCATATTATTGATCAACGAAAGTACAATATATATATTTCTAAGAGTAAAAGTATCGTTTACTGAGTCACAATATGACACTAGGCAAGTAGAAATTTGTATGTATACATAATTGAGTGGTGGGCGAGTTAGATTGATGATATGTATGTGATATTGGGCATTGCCCTACTCTTACGTGCAATTGAGTAGCCATAGTTTGGACTCATCTGCATTTCCACTATGCACTTATTATGAAGAGAATTAATGATGCTACGAGAAGTAGTAGCAATTTTGCGAGGTAGTCAGGTGGTGTGGGCTACTACTACCTTTAATTTGCTGTACTGTTAGTATGTATTGGGACCTCTTCTCATCTGTACCTAATAAGTTTTTTCCTTGCATTCAATGACTTGAGTATTAGGCAGTTGTACTATTAAAAGGAAGAGTTTATTATGGGCTGCTAACTATGATGACAGGAAAGCATATTTGTTTGTTTTTTTGCACTTCACATCCCCGGCCTCTTTTGTAGGAGCTATCAAGAATTAAAGATTTAAAACTTATATATGCAAATTAAACAAAATAACAAAATAAAGATTATATAAATTTAAAGGCGTGTAACTTATTAAGTCAGGTGAAGTAACTTCGTATTTGTGTAGACGTATTCAAGTAAGAGTGATCATAGCATGCCAGTATGCCACCATTCAATTCAAGTCATATATATATTAACTTCTCTTAGAAGGCTAAAGCTGCAGGCTCCCAGTCTGATTTTCGCTTCTGGGATACTAATCCCTTGATTGTATTCGTTCTTTACTTTCAGTTTAATTAAATTTTTACCTTAAAAAAAACTTCTTTTAGAAATGTGTAACACATGCAATACAAATATCTTCTTGATTTAATAAAAAGTTCAATTTATAGGGCTCTTTCTCAACTAAATTGCTCCCTCACTCCCAAAATAATTGTCCAATTTATTATAAAACATATAAATTTTAAAAATAATGGGGAGAAGTGTGTGTGCGTCTATATATATAATTGCGTTCAAATGACAACAATCCCGTAGGTGAAAATGTGAAAACTTACATATAAATGCACGTACATAATCTACTACATGGTAGATTATATGTATTGGGTTCCTGAAATATTAGATTGTGTACATTCATGGAGTAGTTCGAACGTTCTCACCTGAGTAGTTCTCACTTGAATGCAAGCCTATATGATGGTTGTTGGAAAATAATAGGAAAAAAGTTGGAGTTCTTTTTATAAATATTGAAAATTTTAAAATTTTTAATAATTAAAAAATTGGCCCGTGACTTTTTTTTTTTACTAAAACCCTCAACCATTGATGAACTCTAATGGACAATTGAAAGCAATTCTCATATTTTACAGGAGACTATATTCTCATTTGATCTTGCCTTGGCCACCCATATATATATACTCAAGTGCGGACAAGTTGCCAAGTGCGACCATGCGGATGCACTGTCAAGCATTTGCAAATACACCGTGAAAAATACAAAAATATAATGTCACCCCATTTTCCCCCTTTTAATTGATTTTAAACCTTTGATATGCATTGTCAAGCATTTCTAAATGCATCATCAAGCACTTCCAAATGCATCGCAGCACCGTCAAACATTTCCAAATTAAATGCACCAGAGTTGTCTGCATGGTTACACCTGGTAACTTTACATACATACATACATACATAATCACCATAATCCCACCGCATTGTTTTTTTTAAAAAAATCTTCATTCTGGACTATTGATTGGATCTAGATCAATGGCTAAGATTTAACGTTATTTTTCTCCTAAGAGCTCCTTCGCATTTGTTATCTTATATATATATAGAGGGTCTGGTTCCTTCCCGCGCAGTCGTGCGGTCATGTGACCACTAGGTATGCATGAATGCACCACTACATGTTCAGAAATGCACCAGGGGTGGTGCATTTGTGCATGTCACCATGGCACATTTCTGAACACGTTGTGGTACATACCTAACTGGCATGACCACACGCTCCAGGATTGTACATTTGTGCATTTTCACCCTGTTGCATTATCTAAATATGTTGTGGTGCATTTCTGCATACCTAATGGTGCAATTCGCATAACCGCACGGGAAGACCTATTTGCATTTGAATCTGTGTGTGTATATATATTCTCTCTCCAGCTTAAAACAAAAATACATGACTTTTTTTTTAAAGAACTTTTATTGTAGGATTATAGAATTATGCATACGGTTACTTTTAAAACAATAAAATAACATTTTACGACATACTAAAAATAAAATATGAAAAATTATTTTTAAAATGAGATTCAGTTCCCCCGACTCTATTTTTGCTCTTTTGCATTAATCTACTTGTTTGCATTGCTTTCAAAAAAAATATATGAAAATTTATTTTTAAAATGAATATGAATGAAGTTTTTAGAGATGATAAATATATAAATATATAATAAATATAATAATATTAGTAATTGTCGTTCTAATAAACACTTGTTGCAAGTCTAATCACAATTAATTGTCGATATAAATTAACACATGCATTATGATTGGATGTCATTTTCTCACAATGAAAGATCTCTCTATCGCATGAGAAAATTCTCAAAGACATTTTGAAGGGGAAGGTGGGAATTATTCCACATTTCCTTTTCTGTTCCCAACTTTTTATCCATCCCTTCATTATATTTTGTTTGAACACAAGCATTACAGAAGAATCAAATTATATGTTGAGGACATGTGCAAATTTTCTCTACAAAGTCTATATATGTTTGATGGCATGTTATGATTGCAAGTATGAATACAAATAGCGACTTTTATTACAATACAACTATGTATATAGTCTATATACATGGTGGCACTCACAAATCGAATATATATATATATATATATATATATATATATATATATATATATACACGCCGTTCCATTAAAAATAGGGATTCTGTCTAATAGTTTAATTTGGATATTCATTTTTTTTTTCGAGATGCAATTTAAATATAATAGAGTAAACGGCAAAGACAAAGTCAATAATAGAGAGACAAGAACATAGGGAGAGAGGAAGATTGTTTTAATATTTAAGTTTCGCTATAATGATAGAGATTTCTATTTATATAAGTAAGAAACATAATCTCAAATGACCTTTGAGGTAATTGAGTTTAAATCAATTTGGACTTCCATTTATTGTATTTTATGATAAAAATAAAATTATAATTAATTTTTTTGTCCAAATATAATGCATAAAAATTTAACAATTCAAAAGTTAATTTAGAAGTGTCATTTCTTGTTCATATTTAAATAAAAAATTATTCACCAAAATTTTTATGTCAATTCCATCTAAAATTTTATTTTCAATTACAATTAATACCAATCTATTAATACCAAGCTAGGAGCGGACGCACCTCCTGAAGCATCTATACTAAATGGGAGTATCAATGCTGTCAAGTACGCCTCCCGCCTTGCTCCTCCCACGGATGTGAGTTACTTGAGTGCCATGGATGTGAGCGTGCTACAATAGTGGTACCTCAGACAAATGCTAGAGGTTGGGTATTTGCTTTGAAAATTTATTTGCTTATACTTCAATGCCTCTCACCTTATTCTTACATTGCAAGCTATGCTGGAAGTACAGGTCCTACACGCCCAATGCGAGGTAATATGTACCAAGGCCCTTGCGGAAAATAAAAGCCTTCAGGAGTATCTAGCGGCACGCGAAGGTGAGCTTAGACAATATACACTCAAATATGTAAAACTGTTATTCAATTTCATTTTATACGCACTACAACTTCCTTTCAACACAATACAATTTCATTTTGATATAAAAACATATGTGAGGTAGTATCTTTTGAGATGAACTGTAATTTCATTTACAGAACTCCGTTAAGACTTGACCGCAGCTGTTTCTTTACTTAAAGAAACGGTGTCATTTTTGGACCATGATCCACAAAGTCCACGATATAACAACTGTCTAATTTATTCTACAAAAACTAATATCTCAAAACATATAAATAAACTACTTTAATAATTTAAAGATACATTTCGAACTCCCAAGTTTCAAATTGAAAAGTATAGAGCAAAACGATCACTAAACTTAAAGAAATTTATATAAAATTAAAATACAATTATCAAACTGAATTACTTTCATATCTAAATCAAGAAATGCAAGCTGGGATTTTTGGATCAATTAAAAACATAACAACTCATCAAGTGTACTAATCAGATTATAAACTTTGCAAGTTCAAAAGCCATTAAAAAAAGTCAGTAATTTAGTAAATTCAGACACTACATACAAACTAACCAAGACCTACAGTAGAATCCTTCCTCTCGGAATCGTCCTTGAAATCTGAAGGCCTAACTATCCGATCTATAAGACCATATTCAAGAGCTTCTTGGGAATCGAAATGCTTCAGCCGGCTCAAGTCCTTTTGGATCTGCAGATTTTGAGTAAAACGGAATAATGTGACGAGTATACTGAATGTCAGGTATAGGGAAAAAAGTGCAGATAAAATCCTCAGAAATGATTAGCTAAACTGATTACTAAGGTTCATCATTTATCAATGGTTAAAACCTATGAGAGTGTGGTAGAAGATTCGGGTTTGGAAGGATCGTGTGCTTATTCCCTGCCTGTATTTAGTCTTCAACAAAAAGGATCCTTTACATTACTACAAAGTTAATGAAGATTAATGAAATGCCAAAGCAGAAATGTACCTTTTCAATAGGTTGGCCTGTCTTCTCAGACAACTCCTTGAAAAGGTAATTTTTAATCCTGATAAGCTCCTCTGTTTCATTCTGTACGTCATCGGCCTAAAGAGCATTCACATGCATGAGAATCACAAAAAAGGGTAATAATCTTTCTTTTTTTGGGTTGTAACCCAAGGTTTCCACCGTTGGATACAGTGAATAATCCCCTCGGTTGAATTGTAGGCACCTGTAAGAGTGGGACAGCTGGCCTGGAGATTTAAGGCTGGTCCATACCCAAAGGCAAGGATCGATCCCTTGACGTTTGGTTAAGGATGGACAAGTCCCTTCCACTTAACCACACCCCCCAAGTTAAAAAGAGTAATAATCGGCAACAAGCTTTCATAGAAGTGAATGTTGGAATCAAACCTGACCACGAACAGCACCAGCTGGAGCCTCTAAGCCAACTTTTGAAAGAGGCATTGCAGTGCGGTAACCCTACACAGTGCAAAACAAGGGCATAAACTATGTAAATCTTTAGTTTCAGCTTTACAACATAAAGTGAAAGTGAGTCCTGCGATTGATGAAAACTATGTCACCTATGCAGAGAACTATAAACTACACAAAATATCCAGCATGGAGAAGTTTTTCTTTATTCATCAGTTTCTGAAGATTATTTATAATACAAAATGAAACCTGAGATAGAAAATTAAGTTTGACAGAATGAATTTACTGCTTTTTGCTATTATTGCTCCATTATATCCTTATTTTCTTTTTCATTTGCAATGCTTCAATGCTCTCCCAGCATTAAAGTGTTCTTATCCAACAGTGAACTTTCTTTTACCCATAGGTAATTACCCAATGAAAGCCATGTAAAAAGTACCATGTCCTCACAAGTCTTGTTGAGCTATTAAGAAGACCTCATCCTTAATCCAAGTCATTATTAAAACCTAGACAAAACAGGACTCAGGCTTGAGTGTATGTACCACTTCTGTATTTGATATGGTATTATTCAACATGATAATCACAAATTCAAAAGTGACTTTTCTCCCTACTGTTAACGTGACAATCTACTTTCATCTTCTACAACACCCAAGTGGACCAATCATATTCTCTTAAGCCCAGTTTAATGAAACAAAGAGCAGTTTGAAGTTAACAGCAACAAGTATTTACTTATTTGTATTTTAGAAAAAAAAAAAGGCTCAAGATCAAACAGAGGAAACCAAGGAGAGAGGAGCTAAGCGCCTAAAGCCAAGAACCCTCCATTTAAGCAACTAAAAAGTAATGAACATAGTAAGGTCAAATATTCACTATTTACTTATAATTTGAAACATTTGGATATAATACTCAAAACAAAAAGCATTGGATATGGTAGCAAATTGCACAAAAGGTTAGGATATTTTGCAGTATTAATCATAAAACAATTTTAAAAGCTTTACAAAAAGCACGTCTATTTGACATAAAAAACTTTTATGAGACAGGAATACTACCTTCTCCCCAGCTGCAAGAAGAAATGCAGCCAGACCATAGGCATATCCCACACAGTGTGTACAAACAGGGTTTCTTAAACTTTGCATTGTGTCATAGATGGCCATGCTCGGAGTAAGCTGTAAGGTAAGTTTGATCAAACAATGAGAAGAAAATCAACACAAGGAACAAAATAACAAGAATACTAAGGAGACAATTCAAAGAACTCACATCACCACCATTGCCATTAATGTACATATACAATCTCCTTGAATCATCAATACTTTCAAGATAAAGCATTGTGGCCAATATTTGGTTGCTGAACTCTTCATCTATGGTTTGCCCAATGAAGATAACACGTTCACGATACTGCAACCAGAATCATAGATGTCTTCAGGTTGGAAAAATATTTAGTAATATATTACGGAGTAAAATTAAGTACACATAATTATAAACCATTGAAAATGTAACAGAATTATTGCAGAGGGGTTTTCATAAAATATCAGTGGTATACATCAATGGCTCAACAGATATCTTTTATCAACCAATGCTGATGATATTTAAAGGAAGATTAATCAAGTGACTATGCAAAAACTTGTTTTCTAATCAGAAGAAGCATACTCAGTTGAGTGTCAAAACATTAATCATTCACGATGCAACTTACAAGAGCATTCCACAAGTCAACCCACTGCCAAGTCCCTTCCGCTCTATTTCGGTAAGGCACTCTTGGCACTCCAATGGGCATCATGGAAACTCGTCCACGAGTTGGTTTACTCTCACAAGTTCTGCAAATGGAGAAACAACTGTGATTTTAATAAAATGTTGCATTTACGTAAAACACTTTAAAATAAGACCCAGTGCACAACTCTCTTGCTGAGGAAGGAAGATATACGAAGCAATGAAACTTTCTTGTGCCTTCAGAAAGAATGCTTACGGGCCAAGAAAGCATGAAGTAACAATCAACGGGTGACCATTTCATCACTAAGGGTGTGTTTGGAAACCCGGAAAATGATTTCTGGAAATCATTTTTCGGGATTTTGGTGTTTGGGAAGAGAAAGGAAAATGAGTCAATGGAAAATAAGCCTTCGGTCAATGGAAAATAACTCAGTTTTGGGGGAAAATGACTTCCCCTTTTTTTGGGGGGAAGTCATTTTCCAAACCCGCATCTCCTTGTTTCTTGCTTCCGCCTCTCAGTTCTGCGCCCCTCTCCATCTGCCCTCCTCTTTGGTTCGCAGCTTCGCCTTTTCTTCTTGTTTCTTCCTTTTCTTCTTCACTTGTAATTTTTAGATCTGAAAACATTCTCATTTCTGGGCAAAAAATCGAACTGATTTCGCAAACCAGTCCATTGGACTGGTTGCGAAATCAGTCCGACGGACTGGGTTTGCGAGTCCGACGGACTGGGCAAAACCACCGACCGACCGCCCAAATGTATTCAAAGAGATGAGGTTGATCATCAACCCAAAAAAGTAGTAATTTTGGCAAAGGATATACTGTGGAGTGATTTTGCGAAAACAGAGTAGAGTGCCCAAAAGTTGTAATCATCAACAGTTTAAGCTAAATAAGTGATATACTGTGGATGGAGAACAAGGCCCTCAAAGTTTTCAGCTCAATATTTAAACAAATTAACTAAAATATTTAATTATACAATTTTGTTCATTTTCCTACTCATTTTCTGGAAAATGAACCAAACACACAAACACAATTTTCTACTCTGTAGCCAAACACCGGAAAGGAAAATAATTTCTGGAAAATGGCTCATTTTCCAGAAGTCATTTTCCAGGTTTCCAAACACACCCTAACTATAAGATCATATACGGAAATATATGCATCTTTTTTCTTTTTTTTTTTGGTAAATTCACGGGGTCTTTCTCTGTCCGTTTAACAGTCCAGGTCCACCCACGTGTCGCTCCGAAAGGCACAGGAGCTGGCCCAGGGGGAATCGAACCCGGGTTCTCCCGGAATTCTTCCCCACAAAGAGAGCTCACTTGCCACTTGAGCTACCCCATTGGGTTGTATGCATCTTTTATAAGTCAGCATAAAAATTAGAAATCAATAAAATCAATAAGATAGTATCAATGGCCTATCTCCTGATGTATCTTTTGATGATGAATGATGCAAGATGGACTCATCTAAATCTATATAATCAAATGTAAGTTTGGAATATGTCAATATGCACAGATCTTAGCCTTCTCAGGCCAAGTTTGAAACCGGGATTAGGATAAAAAGTTAAAAATCATAACATGATGAATCAAGAGGCAATCAAATTGAAAACTTTGAGATTAGGCACCCAAAAATAAAAATAAAAAACTATAGCATGTTTATACATGATAAGTTCGCAAAAGTTCTATGAAATTATTAATTTACACACACAAACACATATTTATATTATCTGTTATGGATCACAGGTGAAGATACTTTTCAGTTGTTTAACTTTAAGCAAGAAGAAAAACTGTGAAATTATATTAAGCCATTTAAGCATTGACAAGGGAAGGAGATATATCCAATAGATTTATGGAATTCCTCAACACCAAAAACTCTAATATGAACACATCAAAGTCAAACTAAACAGCCTTAACCCAAAATGAATCAAAATATAGGAGAAAAGTCATTGAAATAACGTAAAATCTGAAACATTGCATAAACCAAACTCCAATATAAAAAGCCAATTAAATAAATTTAAACCAAACCTAATGTCTAAGTCTACTTTCTCAAACAGACAAGCAAAAGTCTTAATTTAAAGTCATTTGAGAAAAAGCAGGCCCTAGAAAAATGCAAAGAGTGATATCTAGTACAATGCTATTCTGAAAGGATGAGTCTAGAACACCTTCAAGAACAGTTTCTGGGGTTTTATGATTTTTAAATTTTAATAACTATGACTGAGAGTTATTTCACTTGTTTGAGAAGAAAGTGATTTATTTCCATCTATTGTTACCCAACCTAACCTAATGGCAGTTGAATTGGTGTAAACCATGAGTCCAACTAGATCATCTTATCTAGGCTTTCTGAAAGAGTTATAGACTTAAATAATGAGTTGTAAGACTTGAAGTATTATGCATGTATACATATACAAGTCAAAGTTCAGAGTCACTTTAAAATATTTTGCAAGCTATAGAAGGCAAAGAGATGAACGCATATGAAAGGTGCCAAAGGAAAAACAAGGAAATAATTTTATTTTATTTTTATTAGTTAAAACAAACATATATTCATTTTTTAAAAAAATTGATATTAAAACTCAAGCGGTGCATTAAACTTGAGCATCGAAAATTCCGCAGATACTACCAATGATTACTAAAGCAATCTTGACATGAAATGGAGATACAAAAAAGCACATCTACTGAAACCACGAGATTCAATACTATGCATATACTTGTCAGTCCAACTCCAAGTCACTATAAGCTTTACTCATAATTCATAAGAGGGAAAAAACAAGAATTTGATGCACTTCAAAATTGAAATAGACGACCCTAGTTATTCAAGAATTCAACTTTTTGCCATTTGAATGAAAACCAATAAATCGGAGTGCCAGAAACCACCTGGACTCAATGCTTCTATAAACCTTGTTGTGAAATTCAACATTTATATTAGATGAAGAAAGTCCACGAAAATCTGCCCAAACATAAATTACAATGAAACGTGAACTTCAATTCATATATTCAAAACAAACAATAAAGAATTCGAGAACCGAAAATTGAAGAAATATTCAAAAAGGGCAGAAAACACGGACTTGAAGATTGAACTCTTAACCCAACAGAGACTTTGCTCCCGCAGCTGCAAAGAAGAAGATTATATGTTTACATACGATTAAATGGAATAGAATTTCTTTTAAAATTTTATACGTATTTATGAACAAAAAGAAGAACCTTAGAGAAGACTGTGCGAATCCGGTCCGGGTGGGTAGACCAGAAGAGATTGTAGGATAGAAAGAGACTGCCATTGATGCCTTTGCTGGAGAGAAGCAAATGGGAGCCTGAGCGACTGCGAGTGTTCTTGATAGGAAACCGCAATCTTGACGACCCGGACCTGACCCGGATACTGAACCACCAGGCAACCACTGAGACCCGGCCAAATTTTTTGTTTTGGGTTAATTCCATTTTTGGTTCCAGATTTATAGTTGACAGTCCACTTTTAGTCTTATTTTTGTCTTAAAATATTCACATTTGGTCCTAATATTAATGTGACATGACCATTTTTTTGTCCTCCTTCAACAAAATTATTAAAATCTCGTCAAATACAAAGGCATATCGATCATTTTTATACAAATTGAGTTGACCCCGTTATATTTTTGTGCTTATTTTTTTGAAAAAATCTATAAATGAAGACCGAAATGTCTTTGTGTTTTACAGCATCAAAATTTTTTTGTTGGTAGAGGACCAAACAATGGTCATGTCAAATAATATTAAGACCAAATATGAATTTTTTGATAAAAAAATGACTAAAAGTGGACTGTCACCTATAAATATATGAACAAAAATGGAATTAACTCTTTTTGTTTTAATTGATTTCAATTTTAATTGGAATATAGAAGTTAATTCTCTCTTTTTTTTTCTTAGATTTATATATCATTTTTAATCTCTTTTTTTTCAAAATATTCCTTTTGATCATAGTATTATTGTAGCATCACCATTTTTTGTCTTCTACCAACAAAATTGTTTAAATGGCATTAATTACAATTGGCATTTTGCTCTATTCAATTCTAAGTGTTAAGTCTTTTTGTTTTTTTTGTTATAGATTTATATGTATCATTTCACTTAGGGCTGCAAACGAGCCGAGCCGAGCTCGAGCCAGGGGTGGCTCGAGCTCGAGCTCGTTTAGAAAGGTGATGCTCGAGCTCGAGCTCGAGCATCGACGCTCGAGCTCGAGCTCGGCAGTTCTCGAGCTGCTCGAGACGAGCTCGAGCAGCTCGATTGTTCGAGCTCGAGCTCGAGATCAGGCTCGATTTCGAGCTCGAGAGCAGGCTCGATTTCGAGCTCGAAATCAGGCTCGGCTCGAATTTTCAGTTCGCAATTATGCTTTAATTTCACTTGTTTCATCATACATTTACTGTTTTATCCATAAATAAATAATAAAAATTTTTAAACATTCCAAAGTCCAAACTTCATTGGTTAAAAACTTAAAATGGGCACAACTTCACTGCAATATCAACTACACTTAAGCACTCAAAATAAGTAAGTTCACAAGTCCACTTCAAATCTTCAATATAAACTACAAGTCAACAACAACACTGAAAATAAGTTCATAGATCTATTTCAATATCAGTTACAAGGCAACGGCGGTAGTCATCTTTGATTCCAAGAAAGATCTGTTGAATTTGAAAAAAGAAAAATAAGCATAATATTAGATAAGTGAAGAATGCTAAATATTTGTTTAAAACAAAAAAGAATAACTTCCCTGATGATTTTGCGGGACAGATGAATTCCCTGATGACATGCCTAATAAAAAACAATAACAAAATTAACTAGAGAACAAAATCACCATTGACCATAGCTATACACAGTTTCATTCACTTCACACAATCCACATATATAGCTATACACAGTTTCATTCACTTCACACAATCCACATATATAGATATACACAGTTCATTCACTTCACACAATCCACATATATAGCTATACACAGTTCATTCACTACACAAAATCCACAGTTCATTCACTTCACACAATCCACATATATACCTAAATACAGTATAAACATAGCTATACAATGCCTTGGCTAGTTCTTAGTTCTTACAGTGAACATTAAACATAGTTATACATTATAAAATAGTATAAAATACATTACTAATCTGATATTATTCACACATAATAGAAAATACACTAATACAGTATAAAAATACTAGGAAAAGTAGAAGAAAGGAAGGCAGTTATTACCGGCGAGGGGAGGTGGTGCTGTTTGGACGCTGGCAGTGGGCGAAGGCGGAGGGGAGGTGGTGCTGGTTCGGCCGCCGGCGGAGGGGAGGCGGTGCTGGTGCGGCGGTCGTCGATTGCGTATGGGAGGGTGCGGCGGTGCTGGCGGTGCGGTGCTGGTGCGGTGGTCTGCGGCGGTGCTGGTGCGGTGGTCTCTGCGGCGGTGCTCTTTGCGTACGGGAAGCAGATGAATTGGGGGGAATTGGGGGAATTCACGAATATGATTAGTCTTTGGGGAATTGGGGAACACTTAGGGTTACTTTTTTAATTTCAAATATTTAGTATTTCAAATTTATAATTTTTAATATATATATATATATATATATATATATATATATATATATATATATATATATATATTATATTATACATGGCTCGCGAGCGGCTCGTCGAGCCACGAGCCTGAGGTATTACAGCTCGAGCTCGGCTCGATTGTTAAACGAGCCGCTCGAGCTCGGCTCGAACTCGACTTTGACCGAGTCCGAGTCAAGCTTTGACCGAGCGGCTCGCGAGCCGCTCGGCTCATTTGCAGCCCTATTTTCACTTTTAGTTTTTTTTTTTAAAACATTATCATTGGTCCTAGCATTATTGTGGCATGATCGTTTTTTGTCATCTGTCAACAAATATATTTAAAATTAACCACTCGAAATCCTCATTTTTTATTCTTGATAATAAAATTGTAATTAATACATAAGTTTATTGCAAAATTCAAAAAAAAATATGCAATTAAAAAACCCACAAGTCTACTTCATGGCAAATCTTATGGCTAGTGCATAAGCCTATTTCATAAGAATTCACAAAACTTGTGGTTCTATTACCAACAAGAAAAAAAAAAAAAAGTTTGAGTGGTTAATAACACCATTTTTAATGTCATTTAAATATATTTCTTGATGGATGACAAAAAATGGCCATGTCACAATAATGTTGCAATCAACACTATTTTAAAAAAAAAACAAATAAAAAACGAAAAAAAAAAAACACAACAACAACAACTAAAAGTGAAATGCCACATATAAATATAGGATAAAAAAATATTAACATTTATAACTAAATATATCAAAATGCCCTTGTATTTAAATTTTAAAAATATATATAGAGGTTGAAGGCAGCCATGGTCGACATGGCTGCCTTCTTCTTTTCCCCTTCTTCGTCTGAATAATTTTAAAAATTATTTTTTCTAACGAGAAACTCGTTTGCCAAACGAGTCTTGCCTGTTTTTGTCTAACTTTTAAAAGTTTTCTATTTCTGTCAATTCTATTTGTTTTTTGTCCTTTTTTTTTTGTCATTTTCTCGAATTTCATTGATCTTAACTGCGCTTTTTTTGACAGGCTTGACATATTTTTTTTAAGCAAAACTATTAATTTAGACTAATATAAAAAATTAAATATTTAAAAATATTCTCATAAATATAAATTAAAAAATGTTTTTTCGATAGTATTAAATAAATCCTACAAATTATTTTATTTTCTTTTGACTGTTTTTTTACTTACATGAAATAAAATGAACACATTAGGTGAGTTAGGGTGATATAATGCCCTCACTTAAAATGTGAGGATTGATCTGATTCATTCATTTGGCTAAATCAATAATTGAATGTTGCTGAAGAATAAGGGAAAATGGGTACGATCAATTTTATAAATATACAAACTTCTAAGTTTGTAATAATTATAAAATTGATCATGCATTTAAAAAAAATAAATCTTCAACCATTAATGAACACTGGTTGTGTGTGTGTGGAGGTTCAAATGAGAATAGGGCACTCAGGTAAAAACTAAAAAGTGAGCATTGATCACAGCCGCCAATCAATGTTCATCAATATAAAATTGACCATGTATATTTTTTACTAAACCTCTCAACCATTGATGAACATTGATTGGTCGTTGTGATTAGTCCTCGCGTTTTACAAGAGGAATTCTCATTTTAACCTTCACACACACACATATTAGTGTCTAAAATGCAGGTTGGTCTGTGGCCGGCGAAGTCCGCTTATTCAAGCATGTGAAACACACTACCATAAAAGTTTCTGATTTCCCTTATTATGCAACAAAGGTGATTAAATTATAACTTTTGAGATACAAAAAGATGTCAAATTTCTGAAGTTGCTTTTATGAGAAATTCACCAAATGAGTAACTTGAAATATTTAGTAAGTATAAATTATTTCGTAAACTTTGCAATAGCTTAGTCAAAAATTGTATATCTTATCAAGATATGAAAATTCTATTATATATATCCATGATCCATCAATAGACATTATCTCCTCTGTCATCTTAAGTATAATATAATATGTAAATTCATTACATTAGTAAAAATTGTAGATCAAAATTTATTATATTAATTAATCTATACTATTAATAAAAACAATATCCTCAGTTTTAACTTCCCGCCTAAAACAGACCTATAATATTATGGTTTGCGTAATCTATACTATTAATAAAAATAATATCCCCAGTTTTAACTTCCCGCCTAAAACAGACCTATAATATTATGGTTTGCGTAATATTGTAAAATATGGTAATACAATTCCTATCCCTAATACAATTGTAAATTAAAATAGAATTCTTAATAAAATATATTTTTCCTACGTTCCTATTCGTAATACAATTCTAGACTATAATTACTAATGGTAATAATTCAGTATATATATTTCTCTGCAATGCAATCTATACTATCTATACTATTAATAAAAACAATATCCTCAGTTTTAACTTCCCGCCCAAAACAGACCTATAATATTTTGGTGTGCGTAATATTGTAAAATATGGTAATACAATTCCTATCCCTAATACAATTGTAAATTAAAATAGAATTCCTAATAAAATATATTCTTCCCTACGTTCACTTCCCGCCCAAAACAGACCTATAATATTATGGTTTGCGTAATATTGTAAAAAATATGGTAATACAATTCCTATCTCTAATACAATTGTAAATTAAAATAGAATCTATACTATTAATAAAAAACAATATCTTCAGTTTTAACTTCCCGCCCAAAATAGACCTATAATATTATGGTTTGCGTAATATTGTAAAATATGGTAATACAATTTCTATCCCTAATACAATTGTAAATTAAAATAGAATTCTGAATAAAATATATTCTTCTCTACGTTCCTATTCGTAATACAATTCTAGACTAGAATTACTGATGGTAATAATTCAGTATATATATTTCTCTGCAATGTAATGTATACTATCTATACTATTAATAAAAACAATATCCTCAGTTTTAACTCCCGCCCAAAATAGACCTATAATATTATGGTTTGCGTAAAAAATATGGTAATACAATTCCTATCCCTAATATAATTGTAAATTAAAATAGAATTCCTAATAAAATATATTATTCCCTACGTTCCTATTCGTAATACAATTCTAGACTAGAATTACTAATGGTAATAATTCAGTATATATATTTCTCTGCAATGTAATCTATATCTATACTATTAATAAAAACAATATCCTCAGTTTTAACTCCCGCCCAAAACAGACTTATAATATTATGGTTTGCGTAATATTGTAAAAAATATGGTAATACAATTCCTATCCCTAATGCAATTGTAAATTAAAATATAATTCCTAATAAAATATATTATTCCCTACGTTCTTATTCGTAATACAATTCTAGACTAGAATTACTAATGGTAATAATTCAGTATATATATTTATCTGCAATGCAATCTATACTATTAATAAAAACAATATCCTCAGTTTCGCTCAAAACAGACCTATAATATTATGGTTTGCGTAATATTGTAAAATATGGTAATACAATTCCTATCCTTAATACAATTGTAAATTAAAATAGAATTCCTAATAAAATATATTATTCCCTACGTTCTTATTCGTAATACAATTCTAGACTAGAATTACTAATGGTAATAATTCAGTATATATATTTATCTGCAATGCAATCTATACTATTAATAAAAACAATATCCTCAGTTTCGCTCAAAACAGACCTATAATATTATGGTTTGCGTAATATTGTAAAATATGGTAATACAATTCCTATCCCTAATACAATTGTAAATTAAAATAGAATTCCTAATAAAATATATTATTCCCTACGTTCCTATTCGTAATACAATTCTAGATTAGAATTACTAATGGTAATAATTCAGTATATATATTTCTCTGCAATGCAATCTATACTATTAATAAAAACAATATCCTCAGTTTTAACTTCCCGCCTAAAACAGACCTATAATATTATGGTATGGTTTGCGTAATATTGTAAAAAATATTAAAATTTGGCATAATTCAACCCGCAAGGCCAACCAATTTTCTAAAATTTGGCATAATTCAACCCGCAAGGCCAACCAATTTTCTGAACGACATTCGTGCATGCAGGTGTCGGCGCATGAGTCAAGCCTTTTTAAGTTCATTTTGGGATTTCATTTGCACCCCCCTGCGCGCGAGAGAGAGCTTCTATGTTATACAATTCAATAAGCCTTAGAAAAATCTTGTATAAGTAGTGGTGCAAACCACTTCTCAAACCAATGTGGGACAAAAGTTACTTGAAATGTTTTTCTCTATATTTTTCTAACTCAAATGGGTCAACTTTGAGAACCAATTTCTCATTTACCCATTATCAGTTTTGAGCGTACAATATATCAATCTTTTCGTATAACTACGAAGAACACGAATCCACTTTGACCCGACCCAAATCGAAAGTAGACCCCACATATATTTGTACCACAATATTGCCAGTAAAATGCCATTTTATGCTAATTTTTTTCCAACAGTTATTTGTCCAGAGAATATCAACGTGTTGAAGGAAGAAGATGATATATAGTGAAGGGCAATATCATCTTCACTATATATCATCTTCTTCCACCAACACAACGCGGTCAACCAACAATTACTCAACTGATTATCCCATTACTCCAATGTAAATTTTTCTCTAATATAGTTATACTTACTGAATATCAAAATATAAGTGTACCTCAAGATCTTGCAATAACTAACCGACAAGTAATTAAATTAATGAATATAATGCAATAATGTAAATTATCTACCTATTGCATTTATACACTTATTTTAGAACACTGAATTTTTGTGATATTTGTTGCATGTAAGGAAGACTCATACTATAATTGCATTTATACACTTATTCATACTCATATTCGATGTTATAATTTATATAATTGTATATCGATTCAAATATTTCTTAAAATATTATAACAAATTCATTCCGTGCAACGCACGGGTGAAAATACTAGTAAATATAATATGTTTTATCAAACCTTCATTTAGAAGAATCTTAACAAAAGAAGTTCCTTTTATAAGAAGAATAAGAAAAAGATTCTTTACTAGAAGAAGATCGTATGTGAATATCTTCTTATGTCCCAATCCTTTTGAAAACCTATTTTGATATCACATACATTACGATGAAAATCTTCTCCAATCATAATCTTTTCGGATAGTATATTTTACATGCCTTAAAACGGTGATCAATTATTTTCTTGTTTGTACTGAGTTTCAGATTCTTTATATAAGACCTAAATTCCTAATACGGAAGTTATTGAAATGTTTTTAGAGTTACAAATAAGAGGTTGGGAAGTGAAAAATAATAATGTTACAAAATTGATTTTAATATAAGAAAGAGAATAACATGTGAAATTTCTACTTTAACCTCTCTAATAGTAGAGAGTTTTTAAATTTTTCATCAAGTTGAGACGAAAATCTAACATCGTGGACTAAACTCATCATTTCACTCAAAATTGAAGAGTTAAAAATAAATAAGATCATAATTGAAATACTGAATCAGAATTTGAGTATGCTCAATGAAATGTAATAAATTTTTCCTTTTAAATCGAAGTCCATTTATTAATGACATCGAACGACCAAAGTTACGAACTACAGTGCTCCACGTGTCTCATTCAAAAACCACAACAGTTAAACAGTTTCCTTTCCCTCCATCTGCTTTCCCTTCATTAACCTACGCGCCCATGGCTGACGTTAGCCTTTCGCCTCTAATTGCCTGACGCCCATTTCTTCCCGGCATACGACATACTACTGCCACTCTGCCAGCCCCAAATTTTGGATGGCTTCTTCAATCCAAGCTGTCGGGTCGGGTCGTTTCCGGGTTTTAAAGCCGGCGGCCGGAGCTCCGTCGGCGGTGACCGGTCCCGTGGTGTACTGGATGTTCAGAGACCAGCGGGTGAGAGACAACTGGGCGTTGATCCACGCCGTTGATCAGGCCAACAAGGCCAATGTTCCTGTAGCCGTTGCTTTCAATCTGTTCGATCAGTTCTTAGGCGCCAAAGCGCGACAGTTAGGGTTTATGCTCCGAGGCCTTGAGAAACTCGCCCACTATCTCCAAGACTCTCTCTCCGTCCCCTTTTTCCTGTTTCAGGCAAATTTTCTTTCTCTCTAAGCCTATTCATCGTTATTTATGTTGTTAATTTATTGGTAGCTATGGAGTTTGTCTCATATAGGCATTAGCAAATTGTTTATATGAGTACGTGAATAGAAGGAAAGCGGATTGGTCAGACCCATTGTATAGGGATAGATACTTATAAATACATTGGTTGTTAACTCGAGCCAGTCGAACTTGTTAATTTTATTATTATATTTATATATATTTAAATTTATTTATTTATATAAGTAAGAGAAGTAAGTAATATATATAATATATATAATATAATATATGACATACACCACACACGAATTAATTTTTTGTTTTTATAAGTCGCCGCCTAGAACTGTCTAGGCGTCGCCTAGACTCTAGGCGCTAGTCTACCGCCCGACTAGCGCCTAGTGCCTACTACAACCATAGTTGTATTATAAGTGATTTTATAATACATTGCCGAACTAGGCAAATCTTGTCTTACTTACTATCTGTCATTATTATTGTTCTTGTTCTTGTTCTTGTTAATCTCAGCAGTAGTTTATTGCTTTCTGGTTTGGGTTTATTCTTAAGCAGGGAGAGGCAATAGACACAATTCCGAATTTTCTGAGAGAATGTGGTGCTTCCCTTTTGGTAATAGACTTCTCACCATTAAGAGAAGTAAGGAGGTGGAAAGAAAGGATCTGTGAGAGAGTGGGGGACTCTGTGACAGTACATGAGGTTGATGCCCACAATGTGGTGCCAGTTTGGGTGGCATCTAACAAATTGGAGTATGGTGCTAGGACTATAAGAGCTAAAATAACTAAGCTTCTACCAGAATATCTTGTGGAATTCCCAATTATAGGGCCTCCCAAGAACAAATGGGCTGTTAATCCGAAGCATTCGGTAGATTGGGGGCAGCTTATTGCAGATGTTGTAAGGTGAGATACACAGTCTGGTTAGTAATTCAAGTGTACTTTATGGTGGCGGGTTGCTGTAAATCTGAATCTTGGATCAGGAAAGGAGCAGAAGTTCCTGAACTCGAATGGTGCGAGCCAGGTGAAGATGCGGCTATGGAGGTACTGATGGGAAGTAAGAATGGATTTCTGACAACCCGGCTGAAGAGTTATGCCACTGATAGGAATAACCCTTTGAAACCCAAAGCACTTTCTGGTCTCTCCCCTTATTTACATTTTGGACAGATATCAGCACAAAGATGTTGCTTGCAGGCTCGACAAATTCAGAAAAGTCATCCCAAGGTTTGATCTAAGTAGATATTAATAGATGTTATATGCTGAAATTGTAATCATGTTTCTTGTTCATGGTACATGTGAATTGTTAGGATCAATCCTTGATCCCCCTCTCAGCACCTAGCAGTCTTAATTGCACAGTTCTCGAACCCGTGACCTGACTCTTATACCACTTGTTAGGATCAAGCACTTACTGCCCAAAAGTTATAGCTAGTAGCGAAGACCCAACTTTATTTCCTTATAGACCGTCGTGCCATTACATTTTTTGAGAGGTAAGGTGCTGGGCTTGGCTTTTCACTGGCCTCCGCCCAACAATCCACTAGCCACCAATTGACGGACTTAGCCCTTTACCAGCCTCCGTCCAACATGGATTAACTCTATAGACTTTACTAAACTCCTGCTTTTGCAAATCTTGGACATATTGGGCTTGTGTATTCTTCAGATGCTTTACATTTCTTTTCATTTTCCCCTGATAAATGTCCATTGTGAATATATCTGAATGATGGTTATTTGAGGTTAACTCTGATCTGTTGATGAAGGCAGTTGAAACATTTCTGGAGGAACTGATCGTGCGAAGGGAACTTGCTGATAACTTCTGCTATTATCAGCCTCAATATGATTCATTACAGGGTGCGTGGGAATGGGCGCGTAAAACCTTGATGGAGCATTCAAACGATAAGCGGGAACATATATACACGTGAGTTGAAATGCTAAACATTGTTGCTCTATAAACTAAGGAACCTGAACTCCTGAAGTTATTTTGTTTGGAATTCATACCAAACACACTTTACCTATAATTCATTGTTTCTGTCCTGAAAGTCTTTAACTAATTATTTATTATCTTTACAGTCGAGAGCAATTGGAGAAGGCACAAACTGCAGACCCTGTAAGTTCATAGGCTCTGCACTCAGTTCTGTATATAGTATGCTATACATATTTAGATTTGTATGAAGTTAGTGTTATCTACTTGATATATATGCTATTGATGTGGAGTTTCAGCTTTGGAATGCCTCTCAGTTAGAGATGGTTCATTATGGGAAAATGCATGGCTTTATGAGGCAAGTAACTTCTACTTAAATCATTTGGCTATTTTGTTGCTTGTGGAGTAAACAGATACTTGCTCGATTAGTCAATTACCATGATTGCAGTAGCCGCTAGGCGCTAGTCGGGCGGTAGATTAGCGCCTAGCGCCTAAGCGGTCTAGGCGGTATCTAGGCGGCGACCTATAAAAATAAAAAATTAATTCATGTGTGTGAGTGTATGTCATATAATATATTATTTATATTATATATATATCTCTTACTTCTCTTACTTATATAAATAAATAAATTTAAATATATATAAATATAATAATAAAATTAACAAGACCGACTCGCTCGAGTTAACTCGGCTAACTCTGTCGAGTTGGGCGAGTTAACTCAGCCCAATTGGCCGAGTTAGGCGCTAGGCGGCCTCCTAGACAGCCAGCTAGGCAGCAGTTCACCTCGATCTAGGAGCGCCTAGCGCCTAGGCACTCTTGTATTTAATGATATTTAAACAATTTTGTTGACATAGGACCAAAAATGGTCATGTCACAATAATACTAAGACCAAAGGGGATGTTCTGAAAATAAAGAACTATTGCCACCTATAAATCTAAGACAAAATTTTGAGTACTACCGACTGAAGCACAAAAGTGTAAACGAGTGTCACTTAACCACAAGGTCTTTGGCTTTCCTTTTTTGTTTAATAATCCTAAAAAAGTGGAATGATATTACATATTTACAAGATGAAAAATGAAAGGAGTTTGATGGTTTGTGCAGAATGTATTGGGCAAAAAAGATCCTGGAATGGACAAGTGGGCCGGAAGAGGCTCTAGCAACAGCAATATATTTGAACGACAAGGTAATTATCCAGCACACATTATTGCTTCTTGTTCTGATGAAAGAAAAAAAATCTGAATTATAATTTGGGGATTTCACCTGCAGTATGAAATAGATGGAAGGGATCCAAATGGTTATGTGGGGTGCATGTGGTCAATTTGTGGCGTACACGACCAGGTTTGACATTACTACCTTATTATAACTCCACAAAAATATAATATTTCACTAAATAGTAAATATACACAACCAATCTTGTATTAGAGTAACCCCAACCAAAATGATTAAGGATACAAACTTGTAATTATATTATAAGGTCATGAGTTCAAATCTTAGCCCTCTTGATTTGAGCTGATTAGCTATGTGCAACCTAGATTGGTTTACCTTCTTATGGTCCGAGCTGACCAACTAGGTTGATTACTTTCTTATGGTCCTTTGCCGACTAGGTCAAAAGTCTTGGTGTACTTAGTGCATACCCTCGGATAGTAGTGTACTATCGACTCTATTACAGTGTAGTATATGTTCAATATACTT
Organism: Ipomoea triloba; assembly: GCF_003576645.1. Classification (NCBI taxonomy): domain Eukaryota; kingdom Viridiplantae; phylum Streptophyta; class Magnoliopsida; order Solanales; family Convolvulaceae; genus Ipomoea; species Ipomoea triloba. The sequence continues at coordinate 8,569,637 of NC_044923.1, read as the reverse complement.
TCTCAATCAGTTGTAGAATAAAGAGCCAATACCCACCACCGAAGTTCGATCCTGAGGTGCCAATTGAACACGAGATGCTTGGCGCATCATCATTGATTTGATACCATATCTTTGCTCTACATTGATACACTTTGGTTTGGTTTGGTTTACCATTTAGGGTTGGCGAGAGCGACCGGTTTTTGGGAAAATTCGGTATATGAACTACGCAGGTTGCAAGAGGAAATTCGATGTTGATGGATACATTGCATATGTTAAGAGGTTAGTAGGGGGGACAAAGAAACGAAAAGCGGAAGCCATTGCTGAATGATCAACAAACTCCACACCTACCTGTATTTCAAACTGTTTTTGCTTTTAAGCATTAATGTAATATTTATTATTAAAACTAGTTTTAAGCAATTTTTTTGGTTCCTATAGATAAGAAATATAATTCAAAAAGACCTCTGAATAATAAAGATATAACTCTAGAAGATTTAGGAGATAATTGAGTCCAAATTCATTTCGACTTCAAGTGATTGTCTTTTATGACAAAAATAAAGACGCATAAAAATTCAACAAAGAAAAAATACAATTCAAAATTTAATTTAAAAGTGATATTATTATATTACTCTGTATTACTTATATTTTTTCGTATCACTTTGTGCTTTAACTTCAATAATCTGAAGCATATACCGCTTCCACATAATATCAGCATTCAACACTTTCATGTTGTTGAGGGCACTACAACATATTTAAAAATTAATTAAAAATGAAATAATAACATTATAATATGCAATATTTACCATTATAAGAAGAAGAAGATACTAATAATAATATATATGGATAAGGGTCAAATAGACCCTTGAACTATTACATTTTTAGGATTCCTATGTTTTTACCATTCCTCTATTTATTATGGGAGTTGGGAGTTGCTTTCAGAAGATTTAGCATTGGAATGAAATTTTCCTTCTCGAAATGCTTTCTCTCTCTCTCTCTCTTATTCTCTCCCTAAAAATCTTCTCATCTTCATCCTCAGAACCCAATTTTTTATTCTTTCACGCTCAAAACTGCTATAGAAGAAGACAATTTTTTTAAAAAAAATAAAAAATAATCGCTATCATGGCAACTCAACCGTCTTCTTCCCGTCTAAAAAAAAAAAAACAATGCTGCCATGGCAGCTTGGTTGGCTACCAAGCTGCTATGGCAGCCAATAATTAAAAAAATTATTTAATTATTTAAATATATTAACATAAACAATTAGGATATATGTGGATGTCAAGTAAGTTAATTTTAACCGGTTACCTGATGATAACCTGTAAAAAGGTTTAATTACATTTTTTTTTTCAAATTCAAGTGTCTTATTGAAGCTTTTTTGTAGTTAAGGTGGCTAACTAATTGCATTTTCATCAGTAGTTCAAGGGTCTATCTGACCCTTATCATTGATGTATATAAATAATCTACACTTTGTCAAAGATTTAGAGATAAGTTGTAGTTAGTTATGTAGCCATCCAATCTGCATGTGAATTAGCTTTCCTCTAAATATGTTAAATAGAGTAAGGTTGATCTCGTTTGATTAAACACTTGATAGCCTCTTGAAGGTGAGAATTGAGCCCTCTTTCTTGATCTCTTCTACAAACTCTTTGGATTTTCATTAAAAAAAAAAAAAAAAAAAAAGTCAACCATCACATGCCTTTAATTGATTTTGGAAGAAATTGATACTTTTGCAAAGTGGATAGATTTTTTAGGTGATGGTAAAATTAGTGGAGCAAATGATATGATGATTTTGCAGGGATTGGAATTCGAGAAGATAATGTATTAAAGCGACAAGGTAATCCAATTGAAGCAATAATTAATAGCATGTTCACTATGTTTTTTTCTTGTACTTGTGATACGGAGTATTTAAATGGTCGAGCTACTATGACACCAACATTGGATTTAGTTAATGATAATGACTATATTAGGAGTTTAAATTCAACAAATGTTAGAACATATTTTAGTTCTGACACTGTTTGTCAGTATGAATTGAGTAAGATGTATTGTCTGCGTTGCACATGGGTTGAGATGCTCAGGTATTCTGAACTATTCTTAATTTGGCCCTGGTTCTCCAATTAGTTGTACAATGCCATGAGATTGGTGATTACTAGATTAGAAGTTAATGTTGTTGAAGCTAAGATATTTATTTTAGAAATAGTATGGATACAAGGATGTTGGTTCATCGATTGTCATTAACGACGTTAGATACTAGATTGTCATTTAAGTTTCAATGGAGATAATGATTCTCACTCAGGTCAGATCCTAGGTTGTCATTTAAGTTTCAACGGGGACAATAATTCTCACTCTGGTAAAATCTTAAGTTGTCATTTAAATTTCAATAGAGACAATAATTCTCACTCATGTTGTCTTATGCAATGTTTTTTAAGAAACCAATTTTTGTACAAAGGCAACATATCTTGTGTTAGCAAACCCAAGGGTCTTAAAATAGTTATTTTCAGTGAAAATGTTGAGTATGGTTTATCAACCACAAACGTTGTGTACAAGGAATTTAATTTGGAAATTGTAGTTTTAGGATGTAGCCCTATTGTAAAGTATTTATATTAATTGATATACTTTGTTCTTTGATTATTTTTTGTATTGAGTAATACTTTCTGATTTGAATAAGATAAAGGGCTGACAAGAAATTTTTTTTAAAAAAAAACTTTTACCTTTAATTTTAAAGGATAAATAATAATAAACATGAGCAATTTAATTCATTATATTTATACTTTTAGCTTATCAGTGGAGTTTTTTCGTGATTTTTGAAAAGTTTTTGTAAGTGTGATTAGGTAAGAGAAAATGGAAGAGGATAAAAAAAACAAATTTGATTTTTAAAAAAATAATAAAAAATTAGAGGTGCCAGGAGCGTCCAGTGGGTGCGTTCACTGCTTGAATTTTGGATCCTTATTATTATTATTATTATTAAGTTAATTCTAGATCTTTATTATAAATAATAATAATAATAATAATAATAATAATATAATTATTATACTGCATACCATAACAGCACAGAACAAATCGATTACAATACGGCTAGTATCTATGTCATTGTTAATGTTATGCCCACAAACTACACTGGCAACGCTCCAGGATTTGATGGAAGGTGCCAAAAATGGAGAATGGATCAATTACAATTGGGATGAAAACCTAGGTGGCAGAAAATAAGTGCTAATCAAGTTTTACCAACCATTTTTACCTAGATCTCCAGATCATCCAGTGAGAGTTCATTAGCTGTTAAGAGCTTCAATTTCTGCAACAGTAAGAAAACTCCACATCAGTACTGGTAGGAAACAAAAGTGAGACCCAGGCATCAATCGGGTATATATATATATATATATATATATATATATATATATATATATATATATATATATATATATCTTACTTCTCTTATTTATATAAATAAATAAATATAATAAAAAATTAGCAAGGCCGACTCGGCTGAGTTAGGTACTAGACAGTCGCCTAGGAGCGCCTAGCACCTAGGCGGCCGCCTAGGCAGATTTTTGCAACAAAACTATATAGTTGGAGAAGAATTGAAGTTTTATACCGTAATGAATTGTGGAGGATCATCAAGACTAGATGAACCCAACACTATTTCCCTCTGTAGCTTTGTGGTTAACTTGTGGCAAGCACGTAACTGAGAAATCACAAAACAAAGAAACGAGATCAAAAATATAAAATAATACCAGCGCATCTATCCAGTTGTTTGAAACCCCCTGACATGAAGTCAGGGCATTGATACCCATCCCGTGTGAGTAAATCACTCATGATTTATTCCCCAGTTATTTAGGGGTGGGAATAGTTACAATATTTGTTGTATCTGAGGATATTCATCATTAAGCATGTAATTGTGATATGCATTTGGTCTATACCCAATAATTCTAATCACTGTATTCAGGGAAAAGAAGCCTCAAAATCCCCATACAAAAGATTGATATATGAACTACGGGGAACATTAAATAAAATGGTAAATGAGGATTAAAAAATACCTCTGACCGAGTTGCCCCACCAACTATAAACACAAAAATACGTCGACCCATTCTCTTGAAATCACTTGATGCACATCTCAGAATTGAATCACTAAAATAATTTAACACAAAGAGTGAATCAACATATGGACTAATTTTCATTGTTGCCTACTTATGCTTGTAAGATAAAACAATGTAAAACATAAAATTCAGAGCACATAAAATATAACCTTGAGTATCCATCATCGGAACTTCTAGCGCGAGCCCATGTTGCCGACCTCCTAGATCTCATTGAGTGAGGAGTTGGTATATCATGTGTCATTGATACACTACGAGAGGTCCCATGAAAACTTGGGCTTGGATTATTCATGCATGGGAAGTCATTCTTTGGTAAATCACCTTTACTCAAATTTTCTACTAGTACCTACAATATGACAAAAATCATTGATAAGTACTCCACCCATCTTGTCATTATAAACTCGTCATTCCACTAATCCACATTCCACACTACACATAAAAGTGCCTTATCTTTGCTCCTATTTTGTGAAGATAAACTTATACCTTCAATTTTTTTTTTTTCCTCATGATTTTATTAATTATTTACAGTGTATTAATTATGTCAAAACACCATTCAAATAAAACTTCTTAATTTTTAAAGAAAAAAAAATTCTTTTAAATTAAGAATATCCTCAATATTTAGAGGGATGTTTTGGAATTTCACATGTATTCATTCAATTTCCCTTCATAAGCACGTGTTTGCAACTTTCTTTTCCCTCTTTAGCATCATAACATATATTGGGCATTATTTGAGCCTCAAAGCAATGTGAAGGGAAAAGAAAGTCACTAACGCTTGCTTATGGATGGAAAAAGGAGTGAATACATGTGAAATTACAAAACAGGCCTCAAAAAACCCTAGTTCCGAACATTTTTTGTGATCTGACTTCAGTTAAAAAGGGGCCAGATTTGCAACTCTTTGAAGAATGAGGGACTAAATTTCTTAAAATTGAAAATGATGGATTAAATTGCATAACTGGCAACAATTGAGGAACCAAAGTACAATTTCCCTTGCACATAATATATAATAGATATATATTGATATAGTCAGTAACATAACATCCCTATTAATGGACACTGTTAGAATTATATTCCTAGAGCAATGTGTAGTCTTGAGCATTGTGTCATTCCTAGAGTAGTGTATTAGTCTTGAGCAATGTGTAACTCATGACTATATATATGTGTGTGTATCAGTGTATGGAGTAAGAAGAATGCAGTGAAGTAATATACACAGAAATATTAGAACAGAAGCTACTGCTATTTTAGTTCTTAACATGGTATCAGAGCCTACTGGCCGTTGATCGGAATAAAAGAGACGCCGCCGCCGGAGGAAGCGGAGCGGCGAACGGAGCCTTCACGCGCCGCCGCTGACCGGAGCTCCGGGCTCCGGCAACCAAGCGCCGGCGTGTGGGGGCACGTGAGGCCATTTCCGGCGAGGTTTCCGGCACAAGCTTTAAAGAGACATTTTTACCTAAACTTTGTTTTTCATTTGTTTTATTAATAAACTATTAAAATTTTAAAAACACCATTCAAATAATAGGTATCCTTAAGTGTGCAGATAAAGGTACTAGCATCTTTCACCAGAAACGAGGAAAAAAAAAAGATGAAGGATTGAGAGAGGGAAAAAAAAAATAGCTTAAATAGCTTTTGAAATAAAATTCGAACAAGGAAAAAAATTACAAAAGTACAAATAATGTAACATTTTATCTATATTTAAAGATCATTCACTAAATATAGATCATAGTGCATTTCCTAATACTAAGTTTGATACTCTTGGCTTGTATCATGTAGCACGTTTACATTTAACTTTCTCAAAGGAATGGTTGGATTATTAGCTTTCAATTCTCATCTAGAGTTGGTTTTATGTTCCTATTTGTTTTTTAACATAAGCTCGGAATATTTTCTACCTTCTTTTTCTTAAGGCAGGAAATTACTAGTGAGGGACAGATTTCATATGTTACACTGCCAACTTTTACAGATTTTCTCATGTTTCTACATTTTAAAATCAGGGTGTTAGAACACCATATAAGAACCACCAAACATTAACAAGGCAAGAGAGATATAACTACATATAGGATAAGGGAACATTAAATGCAACAAGCCATCAAACCTCTATCATGGGGTAAAAACGAGATAATTGCCAAGTTGCTTGTTCATCATGTCGCTCTTTTCTCGCAGCATGCTTCTTCTGAAATTGTTAGGCGATGAGTAGAAGCAATTTGTTAGGGGGAGCTCTCTAAATACAAGAATTGATTTCAGAATCAGTTACACACCTTATGAACATCAAATTTGAGAGAGAAGGACCCACTTGAGCTTTTTTTGTTTTCTGATGATCCCTCCAGTAACCTCATATTGTATACAGCACTCATATCATCTTGAGGCAATTTTGCTACCTAAAAATAAATATAAAAAGGCAATGTAACTATTTAACAAAATCATAGTACAATAAAATATTAAGAATCATAATAGAATTAGGTACAAAAATAATAGGGTGGCAAAGTAGGGCAGTTCAGAAACTGGTCTGAAAAAGAAACACTATATACTTTGACGCAAAAAAAAGAGTTGAGAAGAAAGCTGGTTTTAATTTATGTAAAACATTACAAACCACACGTTGCACATGCTCCACTTCCCTAAAATTAATTGCTAACATGACATTGATCTTGAATTGCTGCCAAATGGTGCTCATATAAAAAAACATGAGGAAAAAATAAAAATCAATTCCAAATGGTAAGATTACTTTGTATAGCAGACAAAGATTTATCCATTAGAAATAAAGGCATCCAAATTGACAAAAGTAAAGAAAGAAAACTACCTCCATTAGTTTTGCAACTTTATCATCATCAAACTTCCCAGGGTGTACCGCAGCATATATCATTAACAAGCGCAACTTATTTTCACGCGTTATATCCTATAACAGAAGGTTCAAAATTTAGAATGTAATTTAAATGCCATTTTAAATTTATACACATTAGATACAGTCAAACAGTTCCCACCTGTTTCATTTTCAGGAAATTGATGACATCCTTTGTTCCTGCATCACCAAAAACAAGGTTTTGTTCTAATTCCCCAAGTTCTTTAAGCCCCATTTCTCTGATGGTCCTATTCAGCTTTCCAGCAATCTAGTTTTTTTAAGAAAGGAAAATGAAAATAGAGCATCAGAAAGATAGTTTTAGTTAGAAGGGCTTTTACTCTTTTTAAAGATAAAATTCTGTAAAGTAGAGAATGGAGCAACTGGTGTCTCAATAAGTGCAGATCTTCATCAAGAACATTCACCAACATAGTAGACACAAACTTGGTACAGTACAATGATGTATCATGTATGTTGTTTTACCTAATTTTATAAAACCATTTCATTTTCAACTTCACGTTGCTTTCACTTTTCACAATTGAGTGAGTGATATTTGTGCCTTATAATATTTTATATTTTTATATAAGAATGAAAGCCAATAATAAGTTAAGTTGAAGGCTAATGATCATACCATAAAAGAGCAAATCTCACAGTCACATACCACAATTTAGTGCAATGACTGAGTCCTAAGAATATGATACAAAGAACAAACTGAGATAGGTTGCTCTTTTGCACATATAATCATAACACAGTATATCACAAATTTGAAATAATGCAATAAGCTTGGTTGAAATGGTAACAGCAAATGCAATTTGCAGACGAGACTCACATCTACATGGAGAGAGAGCTTCTCGATTTGTTCACTATACTGAGGCAAAGCTTGAACCATCTTTTGTAAATCCCGAGTAGACAATTCACCATCTCTACAAAAAAGATTACTTCAAAGCGAGGCAAAGACACTGTTCTTAAAAAAGACCAGTGGCTGTTCCAAATTCAAGGCACAATCAAGTTCGTGAACGGTGAACTAAAAGATCTTTATAATGAGGGGGCGGGGGAGACCTTGAAGATTGATGGATTTGTGCAGCTTTGTTTTTCGAAACAAAGGTTGTCATCTTCTCGTGCAACCTTTCACTAGCCTAACAAATCAGTAAATTGACAAATTTATGAGGCATACATCTGAAAATTTGTGAACTCAAAACATTTATGTTAAAGACTTAAAAAGCAATCTATGCATGGCAGTATGATACATACATCTGCAATGTGGGCATGGCGAATCTCTAGCCAGATTGGATCGTGATCCTCCAAAAGTACATCTTTTTTCTCAGGAAGGCCACCCACTTTGCTTGGAACCTAAGGATTATCATTAATTGATATGAAGCAGAAGGAAACTAGCACGATGAAATTAAGAAAGCATTGCCTACCTCATGCACATACTTATTCCCTTCCATGTTCAGCAAATCATGACACATGGCATCATATGTCCACTCATGTATGATGGGAGCAATCTGGAAAGAAGAGAGAAGAAGATTAAACAAACAAGAAAATGCTAAGCACAGACCATCCAGGCATGTGGCTAAATAACCTGATCTACAGATCTATCCACAATAAGTAGATCGCATGTTTCTGTCTGAGGAAAATTAGGAATGGTAGTTTTGTATTTCATAAGACAATTCCAAACTCCAGCAGCAAGCTTTGTTGGAATCAAATCACGAAATGTAGTCATTGTGGTAGGATCAAGGGGGGCAGCACGGTAACGCACTGAAGGAAACTCCTGTGGAAAATCAATGTTAGAAGGCTCAAAGCATTGCCAATTGCAATAAGTTACGAGCATATTCTTCAACTGCATACCCTCAATGAGGCAAGTACTGTAGCAATGCGGGTGGCCATCAAATTCAAGCATGCATCACCTTTGCTAGAACCCTCATCATCTCCAAAAAGTTCCTCTAGAGCCCTCTCACTATCTGTGACAAAACCCTAAAGCAAAACATGTGTCAAGACCAAACAATAGCATGCGGTTCATGTATCATGAACCGAACCTAAAGTTCACTGATCATAAACATTATAGCAAAAAGAAGAGCTTCTCAATGGTAAAGACTAATAAATGGTAGGGGAAATAAAACAGGTAGGACTTCAAGTGGGATTGATTGGAAACCAAAGCATATAACAGGATGCTCCACTACCACAGAGGGAGCTTACTACTTGTATGCTAGACTCAGGCTAATGCCCAACCCATGCAGATCTTCAAAGACTGTACTGCTAGATCATAGATGTAGCCTGAACACTTCCAGGATGAAAGGGAAACTATACAGCCATGATATTTTTCTATACCATGAAATGTTTTCCACCTAATAAAAGGCATTTAACAACATTCCACACAATAATTCCATTGCTTAGTAAAAAAATAGGCTATCTAACAAACTCACAGAACTTCATTACATTTTACAACTATTATGACACAACATATAAAGGGACATTTCAATAATAAGATCTCAAATTTGCATAGAAGTCAGATTATTCAACATAAGATTCTTGGCATAATGCAGTGATGCAGTGTATACCTGGCTGTCTATGGCAAAATACTCCAAGTTCATCTGAATAATTACAGCCAATAATGAGAACAATAAAACAACAATTCGAACTATCCAACAAAATTGATACTACTAGAAATAAATAAATAAATAAATAAGAAACAGTAACCTCTCTCAAGCCACCAATGCGAGACAGAACAGTGGTGTCCTTCTTTATGTGATCAACCAATTCTTTGGCAATAGGTGAGCTGAAGAAGACAAATGCCCTATAAACAAAGTGAAAATGTTCAAATGTGCACAAACACATATAAATCTATATAAAAGAGAGCAAATATTATAGCAAAAAGAATTAAGACTTCTGCACTATTTACTCTACCCTAGTTTTCTATTTTCTACCAATCTACTGTAGTCTCTTTTATTCTTATTAATTCTTCTGAAGGTGAGGTCAAGGGGAAGTTGAAGGGAGAGTTCAGGGAGAAGAATCAAGAGTCAAGGCAAATGGATTCCAACAGCAAACAAGAAGGGACAATCTCTTCATACCACACACACTGAATTTCACATACCTCTCCTTGTAAACCAGTACTCAACCCAATAATAAAGAAGCTCTCTAACAATAATATATTGCATACAGTACAGACCCTTCAAAATCAGATGCTTGATACAAGGGTGAAAACTGACATTTGATTTTAGAATGAGTATGGGATAACCTACTTTCTGTATAAAGGTGATTTCCCAGCCATGTCAGATAGAAACATTACAACACTGCATACCAGACAAAAAAGGTTTCAGAAGTCCAAAGTCTGAGAAGAAATAGGCAATATGCATTAACAAATGACAGAAACAGTAATAAATTCCAGTTATCACTAATTTCTCTAGCATATTAGAAGCCAAAACCTAAAATACACTAATGATTAACAAAGTCCACAAAAGCAGCTATGTAGGATTTATTACTTCTCTTTAGTGGGCTGAATGAAGTATACAGCATCCATTGTGGGCAGTGGTTGTCGCCGCCTGTGGATGTCTTCAACCACTGTTGGCAAAAGGGAAATGGTTAGTCTAAAAGAGGTTAAGCTTGTATGAAAAAATCTGTAAAGGGCAAAATATCAATCCCGATTAAATGGAAAAACAAGGACAGCAAAAAACAGGCAACTAACCGCATTTGCATTTGCATTTTCAGAGCTTAACATCAGTCAGGGAAACCAAGGAGGTGTAGTTTTTTTTAATAAAGGAGGTGTAGTTTATAAAAAAACAATTGCAGCTATGCGCTGACCTAGCTTGAGATCGACCTAATGTAGTACATGCTTCCAGAGTGATTTCTAATTTCTATACAAATCTCAATTAAAAAACTCATGCTCAGACATTAGATATTACATGTTTCTTAAACTCCATGGTTAAGGCAGTTTTTAGGAACAAAAAACAAAGACTGAACAGTGGGTGAATTAGACAAAAGCTCTCAAAATGGCATTAGCATTTTGATGTCAACAGAATTTGAAGTTTTGCAGCATAAGGGATCCATTATGGTATGATTTCATTCTTTACCCTCCAAAGAAACATGTGCAACCAAATAGAGTAACCAAACCCATCCATCATATTACATCTAAAAATACAGAAACTAAAAACTTATTCAAATCATAATCAACCCTATAACAGAGGCTTTTTTTGTGCACATTTAAAAAAATCATTTGAATCAATCAAAAATCAAGATAGACGAGAAAAACTCTATTGTCCTGAGACTGGCCTTTCATGCCTTACATGAAACTCCTTCATCTGTAATATCTGCCATCTTGCATGCATATGACATTATTTTGACTGTTAGTTTGTCCATGATGAGTACCTGCACATCACATGGGTTAAATACACCAAGCGAAGGAAAACAGACCCAAACATACACCCCCCTATATAATTTAAAGGAATGTATTCTACTTCTGGTCCCTCAACTGTGGTGGAATTTTCATTTATGGAGCTTGAATATAATTTTTCCACTTTTAATGCTAGACTTTAAAAAATGTACCACTTTTAGTCCTTTTGGCTGCATCTCCAGTGAGAGCATGTGACTGAAAATTTCACATACTCATCATGTGACACTTCTTTTAGGGTAATTCGGTCCTGGAGTTTATACCAATGATATTATGGCACTCCTGGAGCTTGTACCAATGCTTCCATTTTCCAGAAAATTTCTCACCAGTGCTACCAAATCATTTTTGCTTTCATGGCTCAATCCATCCTCCACCTATCCCAAATCTCCAACATCACCACCACTTGCTCTGCTGCTGCCAGACAGTTCCAACTACAAATCCCCTAGCAAAGCACACACCTTACAATCCAATGTAATACCAGCACCACAAAAATTTTCTCTTTCTGTTTTTCCTTTTTGGGTGTGAAATCACCATTTTCAGGAAATTTAGAGAGGAGGAAAAAAAAAGAAATAAACACAACTCTTTAATTCTGAAAAACTGCATGAAATTAAAACCGTAATGTATCTTCAAATTTTAATCCTGAGCAAACAAACACTGAGAAACAAAATTGAGACATAACTGTGGGTTAAAAAAAATTAAGAAGTCACAGTTGAGCACCATGAATGAAAAGGCTATAATAGTCGAGAGACCAAAAGTGAAATAAATTCTAAATTGAAGTTTTCACAAGCAAGCAAAGATTACAGTATGAGAAATCAAAGTCTGCCTTAGTAAGATGGTGTGTTTCTTATTCCAACATGAGGGTGAGCACATTAATGTCTGAGATAAAAGCAATATGGATATGGGAGAATGCAGTGCAACTAAGACAGGTGATATATGTATCTGAGAGCTAAAGCATCAACAATGTCTGTTAACTCTTTATTAGAACAATCCATGACTAGTAACCCACAACTCCAACCTAGTTACAATTAGATGGACCAAGATGCAACATGATTGCCTCCTAGTAAAAGCGATTGCAAGATTTTAGCTCAGTTGGGTAATACATAGGTACATACATACACATGTATGCACACGCACATACACACACACACTTCAATTTTTCTATTGAAGTATGATTTTCTATTGTACTCTTGTGAACAATTTGTGCATATCTTCTTCCCTTTTTTTATTCTCACTGTTAGCTGTGTTAATTGCGAAGACTGAAAAGGCTAGTTGGAACTCTAGAAGAGTGGAAGAGGCACTCTTTTTCACTTTTTGTTTTTCCTTCTTTTCTATGTAACTTGACAATTTTTACCCCACTAAATAAAAAATTTTCAATTTTTACGTGGGGGCATTTCAATAATTAAAATCAAATGGGTTAAACTGACCCCACCGGTAATACAGTATATTCATCCCAGCTCACTAGAATGTCATGTAGTAGTACAATTCCTGTCCAAGAATGTTTAGCTTCAAAGTCATTATGGGGTTTAGTGCATTAGTGATGCAGCAGAAATTGAGGGTGGTTTCGACACCCTCACTTAGACTCTCCTAGAAACCAAAGAGACTTCTTTGGTCGAGAGAAGTAGAACGAGATGCAGTTTGCTTAAAGCTAAGAAGAATATACTTTATTGAAAGGTTGAATGTCCAGGCCAAAGGCTACAAGTGTATTTATAGGGGAAATATTACTACTAATCCCACTAGGCCTCATAAAAGAATATTTAATGTAGAAAATAAACAAACGACTGCTACTAAAAGGATTCCTAACTGTAAAATAATAAAGGTTTATTATTATTTCTATACATTGAAAATTGTACATAAGATCCTATATTTATATTTATATATACAAACGTGACACAAGTTGGGCTAAGCCCACTACTGGACAGTCGTGCTAGAAGTCTTCATGCAGGAGAAAAAAGAATTTGGCCAGAAATTTTTGTTAAGGAAGACCTAGGGTTTAGGGTTCCAATGCTGTTAGAACTAAAAGGGAGAGGCTAGGTTTAGGCAGTAGCTTAAACTCTTACATTTCTATATCTTTTCTTCATACACTGATACACATTTATATAGGAGAGAGGGAGAGACAAGACTCCCTAAATCATGCCTTAGTGATCCACTACCCTAATACGGAGTATTATATATTAGGTAATGATCCACTGCCTAATTTACTCCACTATCTCTAACAAATGCCATACAAAATAATAGAGGTATATTATTATTTCTATGTATTGAAAACAATACATAAGGTCCTATATTGATATAATAATTATATACACATGAGACACAATCTGGCTAAGCCCACTATTACTACACTCTAGGGTTAAGGTTTAATATTCAATACTAACACTACTAAGAGTGATCTCAATCTTTGAAGGCTTCTAAATTTCTTTAAATTCCCAATTCTAGTCGGAATGCCATGCATCAGACCCTTCCTCTTAAATAGAAAGTAGAAACTCGCCCTCAAGTTACCAATAGCACTCAGATACAAAAAACATCCTCTCAAAACTCACATAAGATTGCCACATTGAAAGTCTTTAAAATTCTCAGGTCTTTTGGTAAGCCCACCATGCAGGCATTGTCATTTACTTGCTTTAGGATACAATATGAATCATAAGTTATTTGGCATCAGTTTGCTAGGAGCCCTAGTTGGAAGTCATTCTTTCTGCAAGTAAGCATTGCCATGACACCAACTTTAAAGATACCCAACGTCAAAATTTATCTATTATAGCTTTGAAGTTAGCATTACCTTTCTCCAAACCTCATCACGCCTCATCTTGAATCGCTTCATTGGCCATTTCTTAAGCTCCCCTACCCCTACTCTTCCTCCCCAAGCAAGGCAACTTAATTAAGTCAAGAACAAGCTTGAGCAGTTGGGAAGCTTCAAAAAAGCAACGGAAAAGAGTGATTTCTCTACAATGGAGTGAATGGACACTATTATTTAAGGAAAATTTGCTTTTCCAGGAGTTTAATCCCCTTGTCTTCACTTCTCCCCTCAAATGCATTTGATCATATTTCCCCATGTCCCATTTACTACCTCAGTCTAACAATCTGTTGAAATTCAAAGATGTATCAAATACTTCCACAACGTAATCCAAAAATGATTCAAGAACTTGGTGTCATGGTCTAATGTGATTGACTTAGGTAACCCTTGTAGTTGGCCAATTTCACAAATGCTACATTTTGAAGTACTTGGTGTCTACTTACAATGAATAAAGTAAAGCATTTTAGAAAACCTGTCAACCGCAACTAAGGTAGTAATAACTACCCAATTTACATGTAGAGTCCTAGGACAGAGGTCATCAATAAATCTTCCCATTTGGCCTCAATCCGTTTATTCCTGAAATCTACTGGCCATCAGGTTCCCTTAATTTTTATTCCTAGAAGCTAATCTATTGGACTCCATGGTGTAGTCATAAACAAATCCTTTTCCTTGGGAGCATAATTGGTATAATTGAAACAAAAATTGCTCATAATTAGGGGTAGGGAATGTCCCGTTAAACAACCCTTCATCTTTGACCAAAGTTGTACTTTTACATACTGCTACCTGATACACCTCCGTGAGTCTTGCATTTGATCCTCCACCTTTGGGGGTAGTTTTTGTATTCTTTTTGTTGTTGACGAACTCCACTCAGGTTTTCCTTATGATCTTCTACATTAAGGATAGTGTCCTCATCACTAGAATAATAATTACTAGGCTCAATATGTGCAATGGGTTGTTGAGGGCAAACCACATGATAGCCTTGGGGTACTCCCTCAACCCCTTGTGTGACTCTATGTCCTCTATTTCCTTACAATCCTAGACAGCACATCATGTCACAAAGACCATTGAGGGTCCTTTAACTCTCACCATGCCTTGTAATCACCAAACTCCATATTCATCCATGGGATGGATATCACCTTGTTCAATAGTCATTAAATTGGATGAATCATGACTATAATACCACCTGATATAGCAGAAATTGAGGGTTTTGACACCCTCAAAAGCTAAAATCTTTGCTTGGACTTCAAGGAACCAAGGATACTCTTTTGGTTGAGAGAATTATAAAAGCATCTCGCATAAAACTAAGAATAATAATAGTTCATTGAAAGTTGAAGTTTTAAACCAGAGGCACAAGCGTAGTTGTAGGATAAATACCACTGTAAATCCTAATAGGAATGATAAAAGAATCCTTAATTTGGAAAACAAACAAAATATTAATAGTAATGGGATTCCAAACACTACAAAGAGTAATCCAATCTTTGTAGGCTTCTAGCTTTCTTTCAATTACCAGCTCTAGTTAGATTGCCCTATATCAATTACTATAGCCACGTTTAATGGTTTGACAAAGTTGTTCGTGCTGGCTATATAAACCTGCTGCCCACCCGGACCCTGTCTTTATTCATTAATTAATGTACAGCATAAAAACAATTGTACTTTTATATGTAAAGTAACACAGCAGCTGAACAGTTCAAAATATGAGTAAAAACAAAAGCTATAGGCCTATAATTTCCAAACAGACCTTCCATGTTGCTTTTGAGTCCTTTGATTTTGCTGATCTAAGCATTTCACATAGTAATCCTGCAAATCATATGGAAATATTTGAATAAAATGCAATATAAATAAATAAATGAATATATATATATATATATATATATAGGTATTGGATTATATCAGAACAAGCCCTTAGGAAGAAAACTAAGAACCAATCTCAGCCTTACATCTAGAAAAACTGGACGGACTAGATCAAATTTAAAAAATAAAAATAAAATAAAATAAAAAAAATACATGGTGGCATTTTCGTAATTATCATGAACTTTACTATGCAAACTTGAACATTAAAATCCGCACTTCTCAGAATTTTTCAAGATTGCACATTTAGTATTAAAAGATTGCACTTGCAAAAATGTAAAAGTACATTGCACTTAGGGTTTCGATTTTAGACTTTATGATTGAGTTTTTGGTTTTATTTTGTTTAGTGGTTCACTTTTTACTGCTTAGGGTCTAGCATTTACGATTTAGATTTAAAATTTAGCTTTTTCATTGATTTTTAAAAATTTATCTAGGTTTGCATATTTAGTTGTTACATATTGCATATTTAAGTGTTCAAGTTTGCAAAGTGGAGTTGACAATAATTATGAAAATGCCACCACGTTTTTTTTTAATTTGATTTGATCCGTGTGTTTTTTTTACAGATGTAAGCTCTTAGTTTTCTCCTGGAGGTGTGTTCTCATGGGATCCTGAGCCTACACACACACACACACACACACATATATATATATGTCTGTGAGAGTGTGTGTGCGTGTGCACACGTGAGCATATGTGTGTTTTTATTACTAATAAGATAGTATTTAAAAATGAGTTAAATGGGGACAAAGCAGCAAAATTACTTGAATAGGTGGGCAACCAAACTTTTTTTTTTGGTAAATGTGGGCAACCAAACTGATACTACATATAAATCTCATGTACTCCTAATATACAATATCAGTATCTATCAAGCATTCACACTTTGATTGCCTAGTTGATAAGACACATTAAGAAATATTTGCAAGGTGGGGTTCTAAGTACCATATCTAACTGCATTCAGCTTTACTAGCCCAAATACAATAAGGCTGCCATGATACAACTTATCTAAAGCTTTTCTATGTCAAAACTAGGAATGAAGTATATTAGCTAAAACTCAGTTTGACCTATGTAATAATATCTGAAGTCGGAACCAACATCAAGCTTTTCCACCCACTTAAATAACCTCAAGTTGGATGGACTTAGGTATTACCTTCATCTCAGGCATAGTAGCCATTTTCCACAAACTTTAACATGAAAATACGGAGAAGACACAAAAAGTGACATGAAAAATCTAAAAGATTTAGTACATGACACCACTATTACAAGCCAATTAAATAATATTTGAACATGTTTAAAATATAGCATACAACATATAATAGCATACCCAGTATCAATAATGTAACAAAATCTACTCATTTCAATAGGAAGAGGTCATAATGTTGCATCAAGTTAACATGAACTTGGAGTTCATAATAAAAAGTTATATTATTTGTTTCCATTGTTTCTTGCCCCTTAATTTTCTCTTTGCTAAATCAAAGATCACAAAGACATAATTGTTAGGGAATAGGATTTCAATGGATTTATTTATCTATCTATCTATCTATATTTATGTGTGTTTGCACATTAAATTTTTTAGAGAGAGAGAGCAAAATGCTAAGAAGAGTATGTGTATCAACATGCATATCTAACTTTTTATTTCTTTTATTTAGTCAAAAAATATGTGTCTACACGTGACAATTGTGGCATGTAGACACTTGATTGGTCTAATAAGAGGTGTGTTAATACAACATAGCTTAGTTGGCATAAAAGCTTCCAAACAAGTTTTACACAATGGTCTCTCTTGAATTAGAAACAACAAGGTGAGGGTAAGTTTCAAGAAGTATTACAACACCAAACTTATGCCCCTGTAGTAAAATAAGTTCCTTTACCACCAAATAAATTCATTGAAGAGAGAATATGTTTTGATGTCATAGAAATGACAAATAATGTTCAATTGTTAGCTATCAACCTGATATTTCACCAGCACATCATAATTACCATTAGAAAAGGTATTTATCAGTTATCACCCGTGTAGATAAAATAAAGAATCCAATCATAAATGGATGAATGTCAGAAATTTATAGCTAGAACTACTCCTTGTACTAATGAGGATCAGTAGTGCCACATTCCATTGTTCCTTGTATTAATGATGATGAGAGGATCAGATCGAAACTTTCTAATCCACATATAATTCTACTTTCCTTGTGCTACATTCAACTCTAACATGTTGAAAAGCTTGAGGGTACAACACCATACCCCAATAACCGTTACCCATTGTTGTTGATTTCTTCCAGTTGAATTATCAAACAATAAAGCATCCAAAGATAGAAAACCAAGAGAAGTGTCTCACTCAACCCACATCAAACAAATAAAGGGTAAATGAATATTTAGTCCCCTAAGTTATGCCCCAAGTATGGACTTAGTCCTTCTTTGTTGTCGTATCGATTTTTGGTCCCTCAATTATTCCATTAAATTTAGAAAGAAAATCAATTCCAAAAAAAAAAAAGTTAAATGTAAGGCATATATAAACATGGTAATTTGATTTCCTCTTTTTCTCCTTATATGAGGCAAACATTTCTCATGTTCAAGCATCAAGTGAGTTCATTTGACAAACTTTGACCTCCTATAAGGCTCTTACCTTCGTTTACCACCAAATTGGAGCTTACGGTTTGTCAAATAAACTCACTAGAACCCGGGAACGTCTCATATAAGGAGAAGGGAAGGAAATCAAAATTTCATATCTACCCCTGCCTAAGCTTTTTTATTCATTTTTCATACAAATCTAACAAAATATTAACAAAAGTGATCAAAATTGTAGCTTCAAGGATAACTAAGGACTAAAAATAGAAGACAATAACTGAGGAACTGAGTGTATACCTATGGTATAACTGCGACCAAGTCATTTTCACATAAATAAATGACAACTTAGTAACTTGATTGTTTCATTTCCACTATCACTAACGAAATTAATGTGCTCTATTGAATCTTGCTCATTTCAGTTTTAACAATATCAAACTCTAAAAACATGCTGGAAAAAATTATTCCACAAATTCTATTCAAACTAAATAAATATGGAGTAATTTCAGACGGATAAGAGAAGGCTTTAACTGTATCGAACACGCAACAAATCTAAAAAACCAATCCACGTAAAAATCGAAAACATAAACATTAGAGTTAACAATGACTCACTATCACGGGTAATTTGCCGGAAATACTTGTAATCGATGGCCTGCGAAGACGTGTCGGAGTCGGACATCGACATTTTTTCTCTCTATTTATGTATGCACGTATAAATGTCTTTAGAATTGATCGATCCAGAAGCAGATCGCACTGATCGCAAATATTCGCAATCCTCAGTGGTTTAACAAAGAGAAAGGTGTCCAAACTCCAGATTCCAGAAATGGTTATCAGGATGATTACGGGGTCGACTGTTCATTCAAATTTACAGGAACCAAATTATTCAATCAAATGGGTCGGGTCGGGTCGCGTATGAAAGCCTTCGGGACGTGGCATTTCGGTATTTAGATCGATTTTTTCAATTTCGATTTATTTTGATATAAAAAATAAATCATTCAATTTAACATTGAAGTTCGTTCAGTTTCGGTTTGAAAAAAACTCAGTTTCAATTTGAAATTGGTTCGATTCGGAATTCTCAATATTTCATAGTGTTTTAGCGAAAATAATTATTTATTTATTTAATTTTACTAATAATTTAGGATTAAAAATATATTCTGCATTCATTGAGTTCAAGCGAACTCATTTAATGAGATTATATGGACCAAGTCATAATACTTTTATAAGTTATTTATATAGTCTAGCAAACTTTTTTGTTCAGATCCAAATCATTCAACACAATCAGAAATAATTGAAATAAAAGGGAAAAGAAAATCACATAAATTAATAGCACATGACTATAACCATGAACAAAAGTGTTCCACTCTCATATGTAATATTTTCACATTGATTGTTATAAAGTCACATTTCACAGACATACAACAAAAATTGAGTTCCAGTATAATTTTATTGAATGCATTAATTATGTTGAACGCTTAAATTTAACTTAGAGGGAAATATTGATATATATGCAAGAATATAAACTTAGGCGAGAGCAGCATGTGAGGCTTGTTCAATGACAAACTTGTAGGTGAGGCAAGAGCGCTAGAGCGAACGAGCGGTGTTCATCTGCGATTAGGAATTTAGAAACTAGGGATTTGGATTTACTACTTTTTATTAGTATTATTATTATTACTACTATATTATTAAAAAGAAAAAAAAAAAGAAAAAATCCGAACGGTATTAAGGTCAATTTGATTTTTTACTGAACTGTTCGGTATATAATAATCCATTACCGTTCGATTATTCAGTATATTACCGAATCGAATTGTCCACCACTATTTTCTAGTGTTTCCACCTTTGAGATTAACATAATAATTGTGTCATTGAGATTAGATTGCATCTCTTTTTTGTTTCTAAAAAAAATCATGTACTAACTTTATTACTAACATCTCTCCAATAGGCCAAATTAAATTTGCTGGTAAAATGTTACATGTAAACCATCAAGGCATAGAGCTGTGAAAGAGGCCATATAGAATAGGGCAGCCTTAACCTTATCAATTGTAACAATTTCATTGAACTTTTCTTTTGTTGCGTCCTCCGAGACTAGATATAGTAGCCCTAAAGGGAGACATAACTTAAAATATGTAAATTTGAAAAGGGGGACAATATTGTGCAGATTTGCAACCCTAGACTTATTCTGTGAAAAGTAAGAGCAACTACCTTTTTTTGAAAATAAGGTAGTTGCTATTACTTCTTTTGTTTTGTTTTGTTTTTTTTTTTGTTTTTGTTTTTTTTTTATGTATAAGTATGTAAAAGCGTATGTGTAGCGGAGTAATATGTATTTAAAGTTGAAAAGAAGGAAATAGTGTTGCCTTCTTTTCACTTTCAACTTTTTTAAGTTGAGAAGAAGTCCATGGTTTTGCCTTCTTCTCACACTTAATTTCACACCACTTTTTTATTACTTCAATTTTTTTTAAAAAATCTTTATTTTTTTATTACTTCAAATGTTTTTTATTTTATTAATATTAATTAATAACATAAACCATTTTTAAAAATTTTAAATAGTCATTAGTCGTACGGTGAATTGTACGATACTAATAACGTATTTTTAAAGATTTTTTATTTAGTATTTATTTATTTATTCCATTATTTGTAGTGTGGTGAATTTTATAATTGTAAACGTGTAATTAGTACAATTATAATGTAAAATTATCATGACATTCATATTACCAAATAAGTAATGGATTACATAGAGGACATATCGTCATCGGTGACTACCAAAGTCCATTTCATTATGAAATTGACTTCTAGTTGACCTCTTTGAGCTTTTCCTTGCGTAGTTGAGGGTTGCAAGAACGTGAGCGTTGTTGTCAACTGAACTTCATTATTCGGCATTGGATCCAAGTCTCTTGCATAACTCATTATGTACTATTGTAACGAGAAGACTTGTGACACAAAGGAGTATGGGACTGCCCCTCTATAATGGCATACGGCTATGACATGCGCACAAGGTAAGTTATCTACAGCGCAACGGCCATAGCTACATGTTTTGTTACTCAAATTTACCTTAACATAGCGTAGCTGGCCTAGAGAATAGGAAGTTGATTCAAGTACAACCTCATATATCCCTCTCTGGTCATTATATGGGCGAATGGTTACATTGTACTTGATGCATTAACTCAAGTACATCTCCTTATCAACATTGGTTAGCCAACGCAATTCAGCTTGTTGCATTAACTCACTAGTGGAACACTTGTTTTGAAACATAACAACTAATTTGTGGAAAGTAAGACGGGCGAAAGCAGTAACATGTAATATTCGACAACCCTTTAGGGCCTGTTTGGTTCACAGAAAATATTCGAGAGGAGATGGAATTGAAATTATATGGAAAAGCAGTTATTGGGAAGATGAATTCCATTATTTGGTTGGTGGAAAAGAAGTTACTAGGAATATTGACACCAACAAAAGGGACCAACATCCTAATAGCGTTGGATTTCTCACCGATAATGCCCCTCATTTTAAGGCCCTTCCCGTCTACGTAGAGGTAATAATTGAAGAATGAATATGTTCAGTTTCAATTAAAAGTTTGAGCTCACTATTATCTACATTTTATCTAGTAATCATGCAGCATAGGTACTACGGAAAATCAATACCGTTCGGGAACATAGAAGAAGCTATGAGAAACGACACCATTCGCGACTATTTCAATTCCGCTCAAGCATTGGCTGATTATGCACAAGTGTTGTTATATATAAAGAATAGTTACTCAACCCAAGATTCTCCTATCATTGTTGTTGGAGGATCGTATGGAGGAAATAAGTACGAGATTATATATATATATATATATATATATAATTTTTATTTTATTTAAATTTTTTTTTTTTGGTTCTAGCTAGAGTTAATTTGGTGGTTTTGGCAACAATTAAATTAAAGCTTGAGTTTTGTATTATTTCATGAAGTGCTTGCTTCGTGGTTTCGGTTGAAGTATCCACACATTGCTCTTGGTGCTTTAGCTTCATCAGCTCCCATTCTCTACTTTGACAATATTACACCACAAAATGGATATTATTCCATAGTGACCAAAGACTTTAGGGTAAGCACTCAAACTTTCCGTCCTATCCTATAATATGTTGATTTTTGCAAGCTTGAATTTTATGAATGTTGATTGCAAGAAGTTAGTGACACCTGCTATCAAACCATAAAACAATCGTGGTCCATTATTGACACAATTGCTTCCCAGTCAAACGGCCTCTCCATTCTTAGTTGCAAGTTCAATCTTTGTCAGTAAGTTATGAGAAACTCGATTAAAAGAGTGTTGACAAAAATCTAATTGAGGATATAATGTATATGTTTTGAATTATATATACAAAGTATGCATATATCTATCCATCTATATATGTGTGTGTGTGTTGCAATAGTACAGTGAGTTTGTGCAAATTTCCCCATCTAGCTTTTAATACCCTTCAATTTGTTTGTTTAAAGCTTTTATCGTGTGGGCGTTGATGTTTAGGGATTTAAACTTGCCGTCGGAGCTTAAGGATTACTTGGATGGGATGTATTGTGAGGCCGCTCAATATGACACGTCGGCCCAACAACCAGTGACGGTGGTGTGAGGCGACATAAATGGCGCGCCCAAAGGGGCTGATATTCTTGACCGGATACATACTGGTGTTGTCGCCATAGAAAGGAATAAACCTTGCTATACTGTTTCCGTCATATAAGGGAATCAATCTTGTTATACTGTTTCTACTGGAGGGAATGATGAGTGGAGTTGGCAAGTAAGTTGTCTGCCTCTCATACACCTTTGAATTTGCAGTTAATATATTATATATTTGTTTTTAACATATTATATATACTTTCAACTAATCTGTAATTAAATATTATGGTTTTAAAAATCTCGCATAGGTGTTGAGGGACAACCTAAATTATCACTGTAATCGAAATTTTATGCAACTTAGGCGCCAAACTAAACCGCCTAGTCAGTCGATTAGCTATTGTTCCATCTTTTTAAATGGGTTATTCCGTAAATTGTGTGATATATCAATATGTTCTTTATACAATTTACAATTTTGGTGTGTAGACTTGTAGTGAAATGGTGTTTCCCATAGTGAAAGGCAACGACTCCATGTTCGATCCATCTCCTTTCAATCTGGAGCAATATTTCCAGTTTTGCATTAATGCCTTCGGCATTCCACCTCGACCACACTAGGTCACAACCTATTTCGGAGGACAAGTATGTTCTTCAACTTTTTTTTTTCTTTTTGGCATGGTTGTATACTTGCATTGGAATATATGCAGCATCAAAATTTCTTCATGTATGCATATGAACTAGCTAGCTTAAATAATTTTATAGTAAACATACAATATTAAATTCCATTCCAAGTTTTAAATTTTCAAGCTGCAATGATAAAAAAGCATACTAACATAGTATGTTTAACATACAAACTAGACAGTGGGCAGTGGCCACACTACAAACATATAATACTACCAAAGTTACAAAGTATCAATGCCAAATGCCAAATGCCAATATACAATAGTTCATTAAGCCATAACACAATAACACATTAATAATAAAAAGAAAAACCAAAATGAATAAGTGATAACACAATCCAAGTTTCCAATTCAATTCAACAGAATCAAGTAATCATTGATCATGCTTCAATCTTCAATCTCCAATCTTCAACCTGCTTACTTACATCTAAAAGTTTTTTATTTTTTTGAAAACACTTACATCCAAAAGTTAATCAAAAGTGAGTATATGATATCGATATTATAATTTATACATAATAAATAAATTAATCTAAATATTTAGTAACTTACACTGTCAATTATCTTCTTCTTGACTCTTGTTTTCTAATCAATCATAGGATCCAAACTCATATTTGACATATCTAAATCATATCAAATTACAAGCATTAAATAAAGAAAGAACAATAAGAAAATTATAATATTTAAGATAAAGAAATGATTTTGATACTAACCCATCTCAAGTTTATACATCTCTCTAACATCATGCTTAACTAAATCATTCATTGAAATGAGATTTTCTTCACGTAACCAATCTTGAGTGCACACAAGAGCTTGTACAATTTTAGGAGTTAATGAACTCCTATAATTATCAAGCACACGTCCACCTGTGCTAAATGCAGATTCAGATGCAATGGTGGATACAGGAACTACCAATATATCACGAGCCATGCATGAAATAATGGGAAATATATGAGCATTTTCTTTCCACCACCGGATAATATCAAATTCACCACCACCAGTCTGAGTATCAAGCTCTTCATTGATGTATTTATCCAATTCAGTTTTCTGCTCCCCACGTCCAATTTCAACCAAATACTTTTGAAAATCAATTTCAATGTTTAGAACATTATTTAGGTTATGTAGTTCATCTTCACAATCCTCGTTAATGGCACTCAATGATTGAGAAAAATTGCTACCCTCACCTTGTGAAACTTTCAACAACTCATGATATTTATTAAACAGCTGATTGGTCACTTCTCTAAGTTTAGAACACAACATAGAAGCTTGATCAGCTTAATACATTCTCTTAAAATAAAAATCAGAAAAGACATATTTCCTTCTAGGGTCAAGAACAATTGCAACATAAAGTAGCATATTCATTTTCTCAGCATTCACCCAAAATTTGTCAAATTTCCCCTTCATTCGTTTTGCCATAGCACTAAATTGAGGGTCAGGACTCATTATTCTATCACGCAAAGTACAATACAATTTACAAATTTCAGGAAAGTATGCATTACAAGTCACATATGTAGTACCAGAAATTTTCAATGTAAAGTCATAGAACCGTTGCAAAAACTTGCTCATCTTCCTAACATTATTTTCCCAATCCTCACGATCATGTGTGCCATCATTCAACACAACTTCATGCCTATAATTGTGGTCAATCTCTTCAAATCTCTCAAATGCTTTTTCAAATTTTTGAGAGGCCTTTAACATCAAGTAGGTAGAATTCCACCTAGTGTACGTGCTACAATCCATGCTCAGCAAAGATTTAGATTGAATTTTTTATAATCGTACACATTCTTTAAACCTATGCAATCTAGTCGGTGATTGCCTCACATACCTTACCGCGGATCTAACACAAGCAATTGATTCATTCACTTCTTTCAACCATTCCCTGACAACGAAATTAACTATGTGTGCAACACATCTCATATGAATGAATTTTTCTTCTAATAGAGTTCCATTCACATTATTCAATTTCTTTCTCAAGTATGTAGTAGCCACATCATTTGAACTAGCATTATCCACGATAATTGTGAAAACCTTGTCTATTGCCTAATCACACAAAGCATTTGTCAATCATCTTATCAATATCTTCACCTTTATGACTACTAATTGGACAAAAATTAATTATTCTCTTTTGCAATCTCCAATTATTGTCAATAAAGTGACAAGTAAGACACATATAATTTTCCCTTTGCAATGATGTCCAAGTGTGTGTGGTAACTGATACCCTAAGTGAAGACAATTACATTAGCTTAGACAATTTTTGTTTCTCCTCCAAATACATAGCATAACAATCCCTAGCAATTGTCCATCGTGATGGAACCTTAAACCTAGGACAAGCAATAGACAAACATTTTCTAAAACCCTTAAACTCAACAAACTTAGCTTGAAGGGTATTTCATGATTTATAATCATTTCGGCAATGCTCTTTCTAAGTGCCTCGGCACTATACTTCACAAAACCTAGTGATCCCTCCCCTTCACTTGATGGAACAAGCAATTCAGTTTGGCTAGGGTTACTACTAGTACGGGGCATCTTTTGGACAACTTCTAACTAGGGCTATTAGCGAACAGAGCTTAACAGAGTCTAAACAATGGTACGCTTGTTTGTTAAGTGTTCGCGAACAAACTCGTTTGTGTTTGTTTAATAGTGTTCGTGAACAATCTCGTTTGTGTTCATTTAGTAGTGTTCGCGAACAAGCTCGTTTAGTGTTCGTTTAATAATGTTCGCGAACATGTTTACAAACACACACACACACACACACACATTATATATATCTATATATAATTGTTCGTGAACGTAGATTATTTCTTGTTCATGAACAAATTGTGTTTACGAACATGTGCAGGTGTTTGGTTATTAAGTGCTCACGAACGTGTTCCTGAACGTAAATGAACATGTTTCTGAACGTGTTTGCCAACGTTCGTACACGTGTTGGCGAACGTTAACGAACGCTTAACAAATGAACGCGAACACAAACACCCCAAAATCCTTAACAAACGAACACGAACATCCTCCGTTCGTTTATGTTCGGTTCGTTAACAACCCTACTTCTAACATGAGCTTTTAATGAACTAGTGTCATTCATTTTTGGATCAGCAAAAAGTTCTTTCATACAATAATTGCATCTAGCTTTTCGCTCACATTTCTCGTTACTAATTATAGTAAAGTGATCCCATACCTCAAATCTTGCCCGGCTAATCTTTCTTTTCTTATTTTGATTTTCTTCATCATTAACCTCATCAAAATCAGCTGCTTAACCTACTTCAGTTGGTGCAATCTCGAGTTCTTTTTCAACAGTGCGCATTGAATTCATTGTTGACATCTATAATTTAAAAATGAATTTAATATTAAAATTATAAACTAAAATAATGAAACAGTGATAACATTATAATGAAACAACGATAGCATTATAAAAACTGAAGTACTGGAAGTCTAGAACAAATAAAAACTGAAATACTGAAACAAATATACTAGAACAAATAGCGTCACTACAAGAAAAATGTTCATAGACAATTGTTAAAAACCGTTGCCTTTGAAGTAAAATTTCTGTTGTTGAAGCTGGTGTTGTTGTATGTCCCGCGCAAAGACAACGGTTTTTTAACCATTGTCTATTGAGTGTTGTTGAAATCGGTGTTGTTAAAAGTCACGCACATAGATAATGATTTTAACCATTGTCTTTTCTTTTCTAGAAAAGACAACGGTTTTTAATCGCTGTCTATTGAGTGTTGTTGAAATCGGTGTTGTTGTAAGTCTCGAGCTAAGACAACGGTATTTAACCGTTGTCATTTTTAGAAAAGACAACGATTTTTAACCGTTGTCTATTGAGTGTTGTTGAAGCCGGTGTTGTTGTAAGTCCCGAGCAAAGAATAGAAACGACAATGATTTTTAACTGTTGTCTATTGAGTGTTGTTGAAATTGGTGTTGTTGTAAGTCCTGAGCAAAGACAACGATTTTTAATCGTTGTCGTTTCCACAAAAGATAACGATTTAAACCCATTGTCTATTGTGTGTTGTTGAAACCAGTGTTATTAAAAGTTACATGCATAGACAACAATTAATAACCGTTGTCTTTTCTATATAAAACAACAGTTTTTTTTTTTACCATTGTCTATTCTATGTTGTTAAAAGAAGTGTTGTTGAAAGTCTTAAGCGTCGTCTTTTATATATAAGACAACGGTTAAAAACCGTTGTCTATTAAGTGTTGTCAAAACCTGTATTGTAAAAAATTTTAAACATAGACAACAGTTTTTAACTTTGTCTTAAATATTAAAGACAATGTTTAAAACCAGTATTCTCACATTCATAGATAACGATTCTAAATCGTTGTGTTTAACTTATTTTAACCTGGCCAAGGACCTTGTGGTCCAGTGGCATCAAACCATTCTCTTTAAACGGGAGGTGGTGGGTTCGAGCCTCAGTGGAGGCAATACTGGCTCTTGTGCTTCAATAGGTTGAGAAAGTAGTTATGAACAGATACTGCGTTGTAATAGAGTTAGTAGTATTCAAAAAAAAAAAAGTTATTTTAACCTGTAAGCATAATAACATAATGAATGTTCAAAATATACAAGAACCATATACCAAGTCTAAATACACCAAGTCTAGATACCATAATGTTTAAAATACACAAGAACCAATCACCAAGTCTAAATACTTCAATGGACAATTCTTGTCAGCAAACACCATCACCAAGGTTAGATACCACAATGTTCAAAATACACAAGATCCAATCACCAAATCTAAATACTTCTGAACAATTCCAATCACCAAGTCTAAATGTTCACAAAATTCTAATAAAAAACATACCTACTGTATATAACTTGATACAGAATCTGCCCATTCAGAACGCACTAGATGAATATCTGTTTGGTTGCAATCAGCTTGTTGGAACTACATGTTAAAAGTATATGAATAGTAAATATGTAAGTACTCAGCATAACCACAATGTGATAAATTTTATAAAATTAATTGACATCATCTTACTAGTGCTTGAACAAATTCTTTATCATCAATGTCTAGCATATGCTCAATTAAAGTTCTCATATAAGGCATGACATATAAACCACATTGATTATTGTCCAGTTGACGAGGAGCTTATAGGTTGCCACATATTGCACATGGGCATGATATTAAATTAGGATCAACGACATTTTTTTTTTGCAAATTGCAGAAAAAATTCTACTCCAACCTTATATTCATAAGATAATCTATCTTTTGACATCCATTCTTTGTCCATTTTTTATATTTATACATCAATGCTACAACATAAAAAGGGCATGCCCTGCCTCCCTGAAGACATTCTGGTATGATCATTATAACACCCTAGCTTGGTAGCTTGTGGTCCAGACCTCCAATATTATTCATAGTCCACTGTTTGGGTTATAGCTTGTATTATTTATTCTTTGGGCCAGTATCTCAGGCTTTGTATGTACCATTTTGGGCATCACGCTTCAAGCAATAATACTACTATTTTCATACCCCCGTTCTGTACTTCCATACACGATTTTTAGTGTACCTGGTCCCAACAAAACCATCATTGGTGTTGTATGTGGGGAACACTACAAAAGCACACTTTATTAGTTTCTACCCTTTCCCTATGCAATCAAACCCGAGATACACCAAAATGCCTGAGAAACAAAACGAATATTCCCTAGACTCGCAAGAACGCCTTAGCTGATAATGTGGGGGTCAAATCAGTTCGTGAGGGTTGGTTTTTCACCTTAAAGACACGAGAGGTCTAACATATACTATAGCCATCGGAGGATAAGTTACTGTCGGCAGAACCAACCGAGGTCACCCGGAGGGCAGACCTAGCGTTTAACCCTTAGCCCGTGAAATAGCTAATGTCATTAGCAGACGGTCTACCCAACAACAAAGGGGAATGCATCCCGACCCCACTCTAGTTGGTGGGACCAACCAGGTCCCCGGGGGTTGGACTTAGCTTCCAACCCATAACCCATGAGATAACCAATGTCATTAGCGAAGGATCTACCCAACAGTAAAGGGGAATGGATCCCGACCCTATCCAGCCACTGACAATCAATCTAAATACCCTAGCGAATCCTCCCCCGACCTAACTTGGCACTCCTAAAGCTAGGAGGAGGGTGCCACATAGGGAAGGGAAAATGATCCAAGTAGGGAGATCTGAAGTCGCAAACAGGTCAAAATGAGGAAACCTATCAAGGAGGGAACCTGAAACCGTTAACAAGGACACAATCGATGAGAATATCAACCGTACCCAAACTATTAAGGGCTCGCAAGCTAGGTAGGCAGCTTGCATACCGGATGCACCACTACAGGAGATAAAGACTCAAGAACCTTCTTACGCGACTTTGCAAATAAGGAAATGAGAAGTAAGAGCTAATCCCCCCATCTCAACACACACACACACATAAAAAGCTAAACAACGACGCATACATATATGCATACGCAAACCCTATATAATTTTAGATATCTGGGCGGGTCAGATATATATTTATATACCCCCACCTGAATTAAGAAAATCAAGATAAAATTGGCCTGAGTTGGATATCACCATGTCGGGTTCGGATATCCACATCTTGTATGTTATCGATTTCGGGTTGGTAACAAAAAAGAAACAGGTGGGTCGGATTGTGCACAATCCTAATAAAAAATAAATACTACAGAGTAATAAGCATGTTTTTTGTTTTTTGTTTTTTGTTTTTTTTTTGCTTTTTTTTGTTTTTTGGTTTTTTATTTCCATCATTTTGTTAATGGAAAAAGAAAAATGATAAAACGGTAAAAAAAAAAGGAAATTGAAAAATGGAAAACAAGATATGCCCTTTGGATTTTTTTGTTTTGTTTTTGTTTTTCTTGTTTTTGTTTTGTTTTGTTTGTTTGTTTGTTTTTTTTTTTTTTCATAAGAGCCCATGATGTTTACAGATTTCTCCAAGAGCCGCAAAAAGCCAAAAACTACATTTTGTTGAATTGTTTGTAAAACGCAACAGTCGTCTTCAGCCCAACCAAGGGTTTTGACGCTAGAATCTCGAATCAGAAATGGCAGCAATTAGAAACACTACGAGATTGATTTCAGGAACTGTGCGCTATTGTCTCACTGAGTCTTCAGCTTCGTCAGTGGCGAGGAACGTTAGCCGGTCTGGCGCACGTGCTATTAGCTCTTTTCCGGCTCGTTGCGCTGCGGCGTCAGATGCGAGCCACCTCGAGAAGAAGATGCCGCGACGGCGGCTTGGGCCGGTTTACAAGTTCCTTCTCCAAGAGGAAGGGGAATCCTTTGCGAATAAAGAAAATATTCCTAAGATCGCTCTAAGTACTCCATCTATTTCAATCTCGCTCTCCTTATTCATCTCTACATTGCTTTTTAAAATTTCAGTTCTGTTGAGTTTTGTTAATAATAATATTTATGCATACAAGTTTACATTTTAAAATGTGTTTGAGTTTTTGGATGTAATTTTCAGGATTTTGCGAAGAAAGGGTTTTAGCATATTATGGGGTTTTAAGATCTTTTTTCTAAATTGTGCTTAATTTACAGTTTTCTTGACTTTACTATTTGATAGCAATCAATTGATGAATACTTTTTGTTTTGTTGAAATGGAAAGGATTGATGCTTTGAATTTCCAAATGCTAATTCAACATTATTTGTACATTCAGAGCATGTTTCTGTGAGCTTTACAGGACAAGGTGAATCCACTAGCAAGGTTCAAACTACCGCAGAAGGTGATATTACTTCTCTGGAAAAGAAAACTGGCTAATGAAAGTTTACATTCCCCTAATAAAATTGCTTTCAATTGCAGCTAGCACCAAGCCTCATAAAAAGGGTGGGAAACAGAATCAAAATGCAAGCGCAGGTTGTTTGACTCATTAACCAAATTGTGCAATGGTGATTTAGGATACATCTAATGAATTTGGTGTCTTTTGCAGCAAACAAGGCTCGCATAAGGAGTATTAACACAGGTCTACATGTTTTCTAAACTCTACATAACAACATATATCTTCAATTTCTCATATAGTAAAGGCGTTGGTATGTGTTTTCAGCTGGCACCAAGGTTATTATGAGGTTAGATGTCCAAAATGCAGATTGGTTGAGTGAAAGAGTCAGGGAGAGGATCATGCTAATGGTTAGTTTGTTATATTTAATTCCATGCTTTATCTATCATGTCAATGTAGCATGTCTTGCTTTATCTATCCTTTTTTTTTTTTTTTGCTCTTGCCTGTTTAGTTCAGTGATATTTATTTATCAGTATCAAACATTTAGGAAATCAGTGTTGTGCAATTACAAGTGTAGTTTTTCCCCTCAATTCACAAGCACAATCAAGTGTAGTGGTATCTCATGTGTATGATCTTCACCTTCAAGCTCGTCTATAATGAACAAGAACTGTTTTCTTTGATGTAGGCTGTTCAAATACTCTAAAATAGAGCTCATTAACTTAGAGTGCATGTACCTCCTACGAGCTCTTGGACGTGATTTCTTCTTAGGGTATCTGACAGTATTACCATATGTTAATACACAGTATAGCTAATTATGATCATCATTTTAACAATTCTACTACTTGTAATAAAATTGTAGTGTATTTTTTATCCAACTCTTCTTGCTCTCTCCCTGTGTGTTTTTTTCTCTATTGTTGCCAGTCTCAGTCAACCTATGCCTGTCTAAGACTGCAGCCAGTAACCATTGATCTAGTGGTTAAATGACACTTAAGTAGTGTTGCAAAAATCGGCCTAGGTGCTAGGTGCCCCTAGGCCGATGCATATTCTGATGTAGACGCCCATTCAGGAGGCCGTTCGACTAGTCGGCCGAGTTGACCGACTAGTTAGACAAGCTGACTGACCAGTCTGCCTATGTTGGAGTTCGCATCCTCGCAGTCGCCCATCGCTCGGTTGCCTATCATAGTCGTAGCTCGCCGCCTCACCCTTAGCCTTTGTAGAGCCCCTTGCCTTGTTGGACGGCTGGATTTCCTTTGTGCATCAAAGCTCATTGTTGCAGCTCACTATAGCCGCTTGGAAGTCATCTACTCATCGCCGTTGCTGAAGTTGAAGAGAGATGGAATTAGGGTCTTTTAGTCTTTGGAGTGTTTGGGCTTGGGCTGAAATTTTAAGATTTGGGATAGACTTTTAAATTTTGGGCTAGGGTTTGGATTTTAATGCTTTCTTTTTTTTAAAAAATCAAATGTAATAATATTTTTTATTAAGGAACTGAGGCGCCTGCCCTAGGCCCATTCACCACCTGATGAGCGCCTAGCGCCTTTTACAACCATGCACTTAAGTGCTGGGCTGAGCTCTTAGTTATCATTTCATATCATACAATATAGTGATGTGATCAAGAGTTGGTAAAAAACATACTTATCAATACAAAAGAGTATGTACTCTAAAGTTATGCCTCCATATATACAGCAGGTTTGCATAACTTGTTCATATCACAAGAGCATGGAGGTGAAGGAGCCTGTGCATGACCCTGAACTTGATGCATCCTTACCCCCATGATTTGTGGTGCTTTATGTAATTACTGTCCTCATCCAGTTGTCATTGGGCTATGCTCCAGAAAATAACAAGATTATAAGAAAGCTCATTACTGGGAATCTTTTGACAAAGCTTGCTCTTTAGAGCAATCATAATTCATAACGGTACGCATTTTTTCAGTGATTGGGTGACATGCTGTCTCATCTTTTCCTAGTCTAGGTTATAAGTGGTTTTAATTCCTACTTCACAGGTTGAGGTGTTGAACAGATTACTACTGTTTTTATTGTCTTTGCAAACATAAATGTTGCTTATTTTCGTTTTTCAGTCTTTGCAAAACATAAATGTTGCTTATTTTCGTTTTTCAGTCTTTTGCCCCTTGAAGTATGATTCTTTATAATGGTGTCAACAGGAAAAAGATAGGATCAATAGAGATGGGAAGCTTGAGCTCACTTCATCAAAGACTAGAAAACAGGAGTTAGAACCTGCCCTCTTCTGATTACTTTGTTACTCTCCTTTTTCCGCTTGTCCAAGATGTAACTTCATTGTACATATAATTCTCCAGGAATAACTACGAAGAGGTTGTTACGAAGATGAACAAACTACTAGAAAAATTTCAGGTAAAACAACACCCTATATGTCCAATAGCTCTTCTTGAGAAGGCTATTACTAATTTCCATTTTCTGCTATGAATTAGGCTATTATTAATGCTGCTTCGTATGCACCACTACCTACTCCAAAGAAGGTGGTGGAAAAGATTGCCAACTTCCGGGCTGAGAGAGCAGACTGCTGAAGTGCACCGGAGAAATATGTTTCTGCGTTTTGATGTGGGAATATATAGATGACAAGCTAATATTATTGTAGGGTATACCTTTTTACGGCCTCAAGTTTACTGCATTGTGGAAATTGGCACAGCATTTGGTTTTGAACTCGTGAATTTCAGGGTTTTGATAAGCCCCAATTTTCAACTGATATACCAAGTTGATTTTATTGGGTTGGACAAGAATATGGTCTGTTCACTTCTGCCAACATATGGTTTTGCTTTGGATAATTGTTTTTGCAGAAAATAAGTCCTTTTCTTTTGACTCTTTCTTCTATTGGTACATAAAATTTTGGATACACAGATGTTCTTAAAACGTCTTTCTTCTATTGGTACTATTTTTAGTAATAGGAAGTTAGGAACTTGTCTTTCACGAGGAGCAATGTCATTCATATGCACAATCTTCTAACAAATCCAAGTATACTAATATCTTACATCCCAAGATTTTCTTCATTGCATCAAATTCCTTTTGCTTTGCATAATTTGTATAATAAATGTATTTTTTTTTTTTATATATTTCTTTTTAGCTACATCGTTTCCAAGATGAATAATGGGGGATAGAAACCCACTCTATTAGAATAGGCATAGACATCGACTCCCTGGTTAAAACATAGACCGGATGGTTCGCTGCTTATTTAACAAATGAAATGACAACGTTGTGAAAACAATTTAACATTTCGTTAATATCAACTAGAATGGGAACGAAAGAGGAGACTCCAGTGTTGGCTGTTAAAGCCTTTGACCACAAGTTGGGAATCGGTCTCTTAATAAAGGTTATCCACCCCCATCCTCTTCACCCAACTAAACACTTCCCTGATGGCTAACACTTCTACTTCTCTGGGGGGAACACACACCAACCCGAAAATACTATATGTACTCCCCATCTCTACTCTAAACTTTTACTCCCACACTTAAAATTTTGATCTAGACACTTTTACCTGGATCCACATGAAGAAAATAACATATCAAGATTTGGAAGTACATGTAGTAGAACTCCACGCTAGCCTAAGTAATTGAAACCGCTGCTACAAATTGCCCCATATCATCTGGAACAGCACAATGGTATGCAAGACATTAGTCTTCTTCTATTTGGAATTGTATGCAGTCTTAATAAAACTTTCAAGTATTCAATTGAAAAATTTATTTATACATAAATTTGTGTGATTTTATAACACTATCTTTATATAAAATTTTGGAAAAATGACAGTTTTCGTCCCTAAATTATAGGGTAATTGTAGAATTCGTTTTAAGTGTTGATCGTGCTAAATTTTCACCCCTAAGTTATCATTAGTATTGTACTTTTCGGCTTTTTATTAACTTCTCGTGCTCAGTTTTCGTCTTGAACTATATTAAAGTTACAAATTTAGTCCTTAATGTTTTGTTAGTAAATGGACGAAAAATGCAACGCCAATGATAACTTAGGAAAAAAAATGAACATAACCAACACTTAAAATGACGAATTTTACAATTATCGTATAACTTAAGAATAAAAATTGTAATTTTTCTCTAAAAAGTTTTTAGGCATAAATAAACACCTAAATTAATCTTTATAGTCCTTGATAGAAGTACTAATGTGTACCAAACTCTACCAACAAAACTGGAAAACAAGAAGTGCTTTCATTTTCTAAATCTATATACAGAAGTCAGAACTCTTGACTTATCAAACCAAAAACAAAAAAAAAAAAGAAAAAACTCATTTCATAGTTTGATCTAGTTAACTACTACCATGTAATCTATTCACCTCCGGATCACAAATTCTTCCCCAGATTCCTTATCAAAATGCCTAATCCATCTACTCTCCCCCTTTCCGCCGCCTCCGCCGGCGGCTCCGACGTGGGCTATATCTAGCCCCTTCCCCACCGGCAGAAGAACGGAGCGCACAATTCTTGATTTCCCGTCCAAAACGCTCCGCCACCGGAAATCCGAACCCTCCCGCGAGCAAACGTGGGTGCAAATGAGCACAGCCCCTCTGTGGCCGAGTTTCGCCACTCTCAAAATCCGAGCAAAGTCGCTCCTCCGGGAATCGACGACCAGGAAATCTATCCCTTCCAGCCCTTCCATCACCTCCTCCGCCTCCCCCACCAAGATCTCCGGCGAAACCCCCGCGCTCTGCATGGCCGCGCCGTACGCCTCCCTCGATTCTTGATCCGGGACCACGCACACGTGGCGCCCCCCCGCGTGGTGGCCCGCCACCGCTAGCCCGACGCTCGTCGCCGTCCCGCTCCCTTTTGACCACGTTTCCACGATCAGCTGCGCGTTCCACCCCGCCGCCATGGCCGATATCAGCTCCGCTACGCTCGATTCTTCATACAACTCGCACTGCACGCAACCCCAATCAACACAGATTGATTAATTAATTAAACCCCAAGAAAGGGTATATAGTCCACAAATTAAAAAGAATGAATCATTTTAATTTTCGCGATTTCTTACCGATTTCACAGTATCGATATAAGCCTTTGAGGCTTTCTCCGGCGACCAAACCAGCTTCATTATCTCCCCTTTCCCCTTCCGATTTCTTTGATACGGAGGCACTTGTTCTGCTTGCTTCAGTATTTCTTGGCGTGCAAGCCTTGCTTTTCTTGTACTAGAAGATAAATATTCTCAGAGAGAGAGAGAGAGAGAGGGGGGGAGAGAGGAAATATTTTTGGGCACAGGAAGACGAATCAAGATTGGCCTTTTTAAATGAGAAAGAAGTCTCAACAGATCAGAAAAAAGCAAAATTGTCATTTTTCTCACTAAAATGAGTTAATTTTAAATTTAATGCTAGAAAAAGAAAACATTTTAATTCCATAAATTGCTTTTGGATTGACCGTTTTCACTACAAGTTTAACAAAAAATGTGATATAAAAAAAATAAAATTTAATACAATAATAATGAGAATGAAAAATCAATTACTAACTCGGTGGTAGGAATATTGATTTTTTTAAAGAGAAAAGAGTCAAATAGACCCCTAAATTTTACTCGGAAAGTCAATGGTGCCCCTAAATTTTCAAAAGTTACAATTAAACTCATAAACATGTTATTTTGGTGCATTGAAGTTAAAAAATCAATTAATAACATACTATTACAGGTCACTAGGGTTTTGACCACCTTCTAACTCTCTCTGGTAACCTTCCAATCAACGGTAGTGACCTTCCGACCAACTCCGATGAGATTTTAAGACAAACATACACCAACGAACATCGTGTTTACCGGTCACTTTAATTTTTTCGTCAATTGCATTTCTATTATTATTCTAAATGAGTTGTTATAGGATTAAACTTTAGTGGTGGGAGTTTTAATTTTTGGGCTGAAAAAATATAGTACAACTTACAATTAATATTAGACAAGGTGGTGTATTACACGGAGTAACTTATGTTGGCATTATTATAAGAGTAATTATATTGAATATTTATTAAGAAAAGGATATGAGAATGCTGAGTTGGCGTTGACATTCATTCCTCCAGCGAAATCCAACGTGGTATTTTTCTCGTTTCTGTGGGTCTGCATTTTCTCATCCATCTGAAATCACCACAGACTCCTCCCCCACTCAGCTTTATTTTATAAATATAATTTAATACAACAAAATTGTTGTTTAATTAATTATTTTTTGGGTGGCCACTGACCTGTGACCGTTACCTAAATTTTGAAGCGGAAAACATTTGGTATCAATGGTTTTTCGTAGCTTTAATGATTACCGCCCCGCTATCCGGCCTCTTAATAAAATATCATACTCCCCAATCACCATCACATTTTATTTAACCTATTTTCTTCTTGGGCAAAAAATTGTGTAAGATCATTTTACGAATC
This sequence comes from Ipomoea triloba, assembly GCF_003576645.1. NCBI lineage: Eukaryota > Viridiplantae > Streptophyta > Magnoliopsida > Solanales > Convolvulaceae > Ipomoea > Ipomoea triloba. Next base: position 8,531,904 of record NC_044923.1, on the reverse strand, counting down.
TTTATTGGTAAGACATGTCAAGTTAAGATGAAAATATAATAATTATATCGAAAAACGTAATATTAATTCAGAATATAACATTTGTTGTTTGTTACTTATATATTTTGATTTAAAAGTATTACACTTTTCATAACAAACACTTTATTTCTGATCAGTATTACATTTTTCAATATAAGTATTACATTTTAATATTGATCTGATCGGTCTCTGAATAAGAATCCATGAGACAGTCTCACAGGAGAGTTACTCTTCTTCTTTAGTGTTGATGATGCCATGGCCCCCATGGACTATTTTATTAGGAAGATCTTGATCTAAGGGGGTTCATTTTTATTAGTGAGGTTTTGCCCAAAAAGAATAAAAGTCTTGGTGGGTTAGGAAGAAATGAAGCATATATGGTGACCCAAAAAGGAGGCAGTAGCCAAGGTTCAAAACCACAACTTATGGGATAACAACACACTTGCCAAACTACTCAATCCTTGTATATCAAAGGGTAAAAAGCCGTACTTATTCAGCTGAAGTGCTATGAAAATAAAGTAGTGGAGTGAAAATGAGATACGCACAGTGAATGGTGTAGTCGTGTAGATGGAGGACAACCTAGTCCACAAATTTGTCACTCTATGGAGGAGACTCATACACTATAAATAGGATGTCTTGCCTCTCATTAAGACATCATAGTCATAACCTTACATCTCTCCTGATGCAGTGGCTGTAGTCCTTAGTTCCTAGAGCAACACCAATGTTGGGGTTATAGTATTTATTATTTATTATTTGGCCAGGATGCCAGTTTGGGACATTATCTCGGATATTATAAGTTTTTTTTTGGACCTAACGTTCTGAGCAATAATACTATTATTTTTCTATACCATTTTATATTTCTATACCCGATTTATTATGGATTTAGTTCCGATAAAACCATCTGGTGTTCCCAAAAAATACATCCATTCTCTTAATTTAGACCTTGTGGTCTAGTGGCACCCGATTTACACTCCCACATGGAAGGGAGTGGTTCGAGCCTCAGTGGAGGCGACTGTTGACTCTTTATGTTTTAGTAGGTTGAGAAAGTAGTTATGAACATATACTACATTGTAACAGAGTCAATAGTACTAAAAAAAATGTGAATAGCATTTTTACTTTTATTTTTCCCCTAATATGATAATTTATTAGTGTTGATTGTTGAGTTTGGCTCAGATAAGTAGAGGAGACAGATGGAACATGTAGAGTAGATCGCTGAAAAGCCTTTTGCATCTAATATAAGATTTAGGACCAACAGTTCGGGTGGCACGGAAAATAATTGTGTATATATGTTATAGGACTTATATAAATAGTTCGCTTTCACTTGTATTGAATTCTACTATATATTATGTACAACATTTTTTTCATGCAATTATACTTCATCCATCTTTGTTCTCGTTTCTTACATTTATTGTTTGTTTGTTTTGGTGTAAATCAAATTAATACCGTTGTTACCTTTAATAGCTTGTAACTTTTTTTTTTTTTAATGTATTTGATTAGGTGAGTTCATTTACAATGATACATTTACAAAGAATATCATATCTTATTTTCTTAAAAATCGCACCAAATAGAACTGCCCATTATAATATGTTATGGATGGGAGTATTAAATTGAAGCCTCCTTAGTCTAGAAAATAAATTAATTTTTAACTAAACACATACACAAAATGCATTAAAAATATTTATTGTCTTATGAACACTAAATGACGTAGAAGTAATAAATAATTTAGCATTTCGCAATTTTATATAGTAGTATTTTTTAACAATAAAGTTATAAATATTGTTGAGTTTATATTGAATGAGAATATTTTTGTTGGGAGAAGAAGAAGAGAATATTTTTGTTTTCAATATAATAAGAAATTAATGTAAGGTGACGTTGGACGGTTGATCAAGCTCAAAGTGAGGTCAGATTGGCGACGACAAATTATTATGTACGTCATGGTCTATGCGGTGGGCAAATTATACCATGGACTGGTTTATCTTGCATTGTAGATCTTGATCTCAAAATAATCTTCAAATTTTGTATCTGTGGTTAACACATTTTGTACAATTGTACCTGTAGTTGACAATTTCTGTATATGTAACTATCATATTATGTATAAGTAATTATTCTGTATATGTAGTTGACATATTCTGTACCTGTAGTTGACAATTTCTGTACCTGTGGCTATCATATGATCTGTTTGTTTACATATACAGAAACATTTAACTGTAGGTACATGCATAATGTGTTAACTGAAGGTACATAATTTGAACCCTGATTCAGGGTACAACAATTCCCATACAGTGTTGTGTGGACTTTTTAATGTACTTTTTCTGAATACAAGGTACATTTTTAATATATTAAAAGTGTTGGAATTCTCATTCAAGTAGGAGTAGTTTTCCTCTAGCCTTTTGTCCCACATTGTTTTCATTGGAAACTTTTTCCCTCATTTTTAATACCACTTTCTTTGAAGCATTTGAAATATTATGGAGGAAAAGGAAATGGGGAACCCCACATGCCCGTTCGGTTTGCGTTCAAAGTGTGGTGTGTTAATTTTTACGCCCCCTTTATTTAATTTTTGAGATTTCAACTAATTTTTCCCATCCAAAATTAAAGTTGTGGAGTCCAAATTGATCTCTCAAATTTGTGGTCTACACTAACATGTTTGTTAGTCGGTTTCGTGTCTTTTGCATATTCTTGTGGGTGGTATTGGGAAGGTAGTTATTTCAGAAGCTATAAATACCTGCTTTGCCAGAGCTCTCAAAGCATCAATTCATTCCCTCTTCTATTCTTTCTCTCATTCTCCGTCTGAGCATATTCGTGTGTCTTAATTGTGAGAATTAATTCGCATCTTCTGTGTTTGACAGTCGAAAGTGACCGGTTCCCGGCAAATCGCTTTTAAGGCAATGTCTTGAACACGTCACAGGTCTTCTTCCTTCTTTTCCCAAACAAATCGACAAGCCTACATCAACGTAGAGTGATCTACGACATTTTATATATTCAATTCCTAACAGTTAAAAGCGATTTCCCGAAAGAAAATGTCGTCGTATCTTTCCAAGTCTACTACTGATTTGTTGAAAATTGAACCACTGAATGGTCTCAATTACCGTAGGTGGGCCGTCAAAATGCTCATCTATTATGAAGCCGTCGAGTTTGATTACATCATAACAGTTGATCCCCTTAATGACATGCATGAATTTGTACGAACCTGCTCCGCCAAAAGCTACCGATCTATCCCAAACGGCTGCTCAGATAACGATCCTAGACGCAACTTCAAATCTAAAGACTCTTGATCCGAAAACGCCAACTTCACGCTCACCTGATCAATCACAGAGTGATCGTTCTAAACATGAACGAGTCAACAAGACGGTTCGAGGTATTCTCCTACACTTCATGTCAGATGTCCTGCTAGAACAATATGCTGGTTACAAGTTCGCGAAGCAAAATTGGGACTTGCTGCGAAGGAAGTATGGAGCGGATGATACAGGCCGCAGGAAGTATGCAGTCGGACGCTGGCTCAACTTCTAGATGGTGGAAACAAAACCAATCATTGAATATGTTCACGAGTATGAAAACTTGGTTGCTGATCTGGTGTCAGAAGGAATTCCAGTAAGTAGCATGTTACAGACCTATGCACTAGTTGAAAAACTACCTGAATCATGGGTAGACTTCCAAAACAAGATGAAACACGAGTCCAATGATTACTCCTGGGAGCAACTGGTCAATCATCTTGATGCGAATCTGGTTGGCCCGATCTGTTCTTCACACTCTAATTTAAAAGGGAATTTTTTATAATGATTTATTAGGCTTGGTGTGATCAATTTGTAGGTTTAATTTAGATCGGGTAAAGGGTTGTTTTTGGATTTTGATGTATAGTGGTTTGCCATGCTCGACTGTAGAGCGATAAAAACCGGGATGACACCACAAGGCTTGTAACTTCCTTGATAAGTCAGGTTTGCCATGATCAACTCAATGGCCGAACTCATACCAAGTTCTAGAAAACATTCCATTTTCTAACTCAAAAATTCATCTCAATCTATATTTCATTAGGCATGCAATGGCCTTAAATAGCCATTACCAAGTTGATTACAACCACATGAATGAGATAATTATTAAATATAGGATAAACTAATTCTAACCAATAAGCTAAGATAAATATGAAAATTAATATAAGTCTAACAAACTAAATATAAAATTAATTTTAAGATAATTCCTAATTAATTAATAAAACTGATATTCCTAATTAAATAATAAAACTAATTCTAAAATATTTCAACAACCAATTTTATTGATTCCCGTGCCCACAACACATCTGAACATCGAGAAGGCTAGTCGCCTCAAGCAAAGGTTTGTTCTTTCCCTGAAAATTTAAAGGCTAATGCCATTGAAACTAGTGTGAAAGGTGATAGGTCAAAACTTGGAAATAGAGGCCAGAGCAAGAACTGAAAGAAATGGTTCAAAGTGAACAACAACGGTCGGTTCAAGAACAACAAAAGCAAGGGAAAGGTGGCGGATGCTTCGTCTGGGGAAAACATAGACACCGCGCAGCTCAGTGTTACCACCGAAAAGGAGCAAATGATCAGAAAGGCACTCAACAAGAGACAAGGAACTAGAAAAATCTGTTGGAGGATGTAGAGGTGGTGTCAACTATAGTGACCCTGGAGGCAAATGTTGTGCAAGGTTCTGAAGAGTGGATAGTTGACACTGAGCCTCCCATCATTTCTTCGCAAACATGATGTGCTTCAAGACTTTCCAGGCAATTGCTGAAGGCTATGGAGAGCAAGTTTTCATGGGAAATGATAATATGTCTGAGGTAAGAGGTGTAGGAATTGTAGAGATCAAACTCTGTTCTAGAAAGTATTTGTTTTTGAGTAGTGTGATGTATGTTCCCTCTCTGCGGAGAAATTTGGTCTTAGGGCCTTTGTTGGTTAGGGTTGGGATCAAACTAGTGTTTGAGTCTGAGCTCATGCTTATGACTCGTAGAGGGGAGTATTTAGGAAAGGGTTACCTGCGTGGGGGGCTGTTTGTTTTGCCTCTCATTCCTTTTACTTCCAATAACATTGAAACATTTATGAATAACCTTGTCAGTGGCTCTGACACTTCTACTTATATTGCTATCTCATTTGATGTTTGGCATGGTAGATTAGGATATGTCGGTTTCAAATGCATGAACAGGCTAAAAAAAATGAATATGTTGTCTAATCTGCAAAATGACTCACTTTCTCAATGTGAAATATGTGCTGAAGCAAAGTTTGCTAGAAAACCTTATTCTAATGTGAAACATCACTCTACATGTGTCTTAGAATTGATTCACACTGATATAGCTGATTTAAAAAATACTGAAACTAGAGGTAGAAAACGATATTACATTTCCTTTATAGGTGATTTTACTCGGTTTTGCAAAATATATCTGCTAAGAACAAAAGACAAAGCAGAATTAAAGTTTGTGATTTTTAAAACTGAAGTAGAAAATCAGCTAAATCAGAGAATCAAAAGACTCCGGTTTGACAGGGGGTGGTGAATATGAATCTATGTCTCTTAAATTCTTTTGTGAGAAATCTGGAATTATTCGTGAAGTCACTGCACCTTACACCCCGCAGCAAAATGGCATAGTTGAGAGGAAAAATAGAACTCTCAAGGAGATGATTAACGCTCTTCTTATTAGCTCAGGTGCCCTAAACTCATTGTGGGGAGAAGCTGCTCTTACAGCCGATCATATTCTAAAAAGAGTACCTCATAAAGGGTATGATAAAACCCCATATGAGCTATGGAAGGATATGCCCCTAACTTGAAATACTTCAAGGTGTGGGGGTGCTTAACGAAGGTGGGTCTTCCCTCATTTAAAAGACCCAATCTTGGGTCCAAGACTTCAGATGCAGTACTTGTTGGATATGTAGAAAACAGTGGTGCATACATGTTTATGCACCTAGACAATAAGTTTATGTGCGAAGCTTGGGAAGCAGAATCCTTCGAACACATTTTTCCACTAAAGCAGTCTCCAAACAGCTCACAAAGGAGTGAGTTCTCGTTACCCCCTGCTTCTCAAATTGAGAATGAGCTTGATCAACAGAGGAGAAGTAAGAGGCAAAGAACTAAAACGACCTTTGGGTCAGATTTTATAACATACATAACAGAGTTGCATAACATAAATGAAATTTCTGATCAATTTGTATGTCAGCTAATCTTAGAAGAAGAGCCCAAGTCCTTCGAGGCGGCAATGCACTCATTTGATGTCGTCTTTTGGAAAGAAGCCTTACAAAGTTAATTAGACTCCATTAAGTCTAATCACACATGTGAATTGGTTGATCTGCCCAAAGGGGCTAAACCAATCAGATGCAAGTGGATTTTCAAAAGAAAATTGAGTTTAATTTTTTAAATATTTTCTTATAATTTTTAAATTTGACATTTTGCATATAATATTACTTTCAATATAGTTGCAAGATATATAAATTTTATGAGAAAAGCTACAATGTCAATTGGGACCATGCCTTTCGTCCAAAGTCAAAAGGAAAAAAAAAAGTATTGTTGATCTTGTATCTGGTACAAATTTAAAGTTTTCACAATTCGCTCTGAAGTGGAAGTAAGTAATTATGGGTATTGATCGAAACCTTAGAATTTTCTTAAATTTTATATATTAACTCTACACTAAATATTAAAAAATAAATTGTAAATAATTGAGTCAATCCTCATTGACCATACTCAATATATAAAATGGGAATGAGAGTATTTTTTAGGAAAAATGGTTAAATACACCCATGAACTTTATATGAGAAATTCATTAGGCCATTGAACTTTTAAAAGTTACAATTAAGCACATCAACATGTCATTTTAGTGCATTGAAACTCAAAAATTGGTTAGCGACCTGTAATAGCTGGTCATTAAGATTACGATGGAGGTCGCCGGAACTCTAATGCCTTGCTATTATAAGTTACTAACAAGTTTTTGGGCTCCCATGCACTAAAATAACATGTTGCTGTGCTAAATTACAACTTTTAAAAGTTTGAGGGCCTAATTAACTTCTCATATAAAGTTCGGGAGTCACTCACCTATGAGACATGATCAGTGAGATGAGTTCGGTCAATATGAAAATGTAATGCTTAAACTGAAAAATGTAATACTAATCAGGAATAAAGTGATTGTTATTTATGACGGAAAGTATAATATTTTTAAATCAAAATGTAAAAGTATTACATTTTTCTTCAAAAGTATTACGGAACACATTTTGTTTTATAAGTAACAAACAATTTATTCATAATTAATATTACATTTTTTTAGTATAAATATTATATTTTCATCTTGATCTGGCCCTGTCTCACAGACAAAGATCCGTGAGACCATTTCACTCAAATTTTTGTCAAATTTCAAGGGTGTGACACTTTTGCCTATTTGTTGATATCAGTACATGCATTAACTTTGTTTGCGTATAAGACAGGAGAAGAGTGTTGGTTGGTGTATGCATTGGTTAGTCTACCTGCAATAACTCCTGAAATTGGGTTTGCATAAATATGTGTACCCCAATATACAATTATTGTGGGTATGGACTATGGACAGGACAGACATGCTTCTCATGCTATGACAATAGTGGGGATGGATATTTTGAAGACAATATGTGCTACTTGTTGCACTGGAATTGACGTCTTCACTCTTCAGATATCAGAATGGAAAGATCATTATGGAGATTACATAATGGGAATTGATATTATTTTAATCAATTTAGTTTGACGCAAGAAAGTATCAATTCCTAGGAAACATTGATGTGAAAATATGCAAGGGATTATTGATTCTTATTATATTCTTTATCAAGTGGGCATACAAATTAATACATGACCGTGAAAAAGAAAAGATTTTTATTCATCAGTTATTATACATTATTATCGATTTTGGTTCTCTATTTTTTTTTTTTTTTGAGAAAAGACAAATGCATTAAATCAAATCCTAGGAAAGAGAATTACAAAGGAAGATGGAGGGTTAATGAATCACTTTGAACAAGCAGACAGAGAAATAGATTGCCTAGTATTCTGACAAGTAGATGAGACGTCTGGTTCGTAGATCGCTTAGTAAAAGATAAACTAATTTAAGTAAACATACCCATTAAGTTTTTAATTTCAGTTAACAGAACATGAAAGGAAGAATCACCCAACGTCGAACTGAGTCCTTGAACCACCTTACCACTTGTAATGAATCTGTTTCAATGATAATATTGTCAAAGTCAAGACTTTTCAACTAGCTTAGGGATTCTCTTATGGCGACAAATCAACCTCTCTGGAATTATAGACATCACTCCATTGTGTTCTTCTTGCAGCAACGAAGTGACCTTTATCATCCCTAAGAACACAATCAAAGCCATTTTTGCGCTTTGGTTCTCTATTTTTTAAAGTTGCAAATGTTGCTTAATTTTTGCAAAAATGTTGTAATTTTAGTTATGTTTCTAAGAAAAAAAAGATATAGAATTGTTTTTTTATTTGTAAAGTTTGATTTTTACTTGGGTAGTCAGATTTTGTTAATGTGACGCAATTTTACAAAATCAAAATTTCGACTTTAAATTTATATTCACAGTCCGTTTATCACTTGCGCTAAGCTATTGAATTAAAATTAAATAATTTAAATATTCAAATACAATGGTGAACCTTAGCAACATTATAAGGTATTATTTGTAAGGGGTTGAAATTATAAAATTTTTGTAAAATTGGGGCGACATTTGAAACTTTTAAAAGGAAAAGATCAAAGGAACTACTGGTGTTGACGTATAATTTAAGAATAAAATAAATTTAAAAAAAGATGATTTTAGTCTATCAATTATACTCATATTGTAGATCCGGTCCATGAATCATTATCATACACATATTTTCCCTTTAATTATGTGTAAAGTGACAATTTTAATCTACCACTAACAAATTAGATCATAGCAAATCTTCATTACAAATGAAGAGAATCAGTATATATGAAGATTTAGTTGAGGCAATTTGAGAAAACTCTATGAAGTGACTAATGTCTTTCAATAATTTGAGAATTTGAAGTGTAATGTTAATTTTTAGTTACACTCCAATGGTAAAAAAAAATGTGTGAGTCAAACTCAATATTAATTATTTAATACAAAATGATATAAATAAAAAATAAGTAAGATGTCTGTCAATAATTTAAAATTTTAAAATGCATTATTTATATTAGCATAATTTGTTAGTGGTGGACTAAAATTGTCACTTTACACATAATTAAAGGAAAAAATTTGTGTATGATAATGATTCATGGACGGAATCTACAATTTAAATATGATTAATGGACTAAAATTGTCATTTTTCGAAAAATTAAATTATGTTAAAAAGAACTAAGAATAAGAATAAGTGCTTGAAATTTACTTTAACCTTATCCATACGTAACAAATTACAAATAGAACTAACCCGATTTTCAAACATTTCTTTTATTAATATTTCATTATTAGAGAGGTTTCAAATGATTCTTGGAAAAAAATAATTAAAGGAGACATTCTAGAATAGATGAGATAAAGCACAAAGACAATAAGTAAAAGATCATTTGGCATAGAATATATACTGCATTAATAACATTATGTAGTGTAACATGGGCTATTTGGTAACATAGATTAATTTATTAGTTAATTTTTATTTATTTGATTAATATTGATTATTTGACTTGATTAAACAATTAATAAAAGTATTTAATTAATTAGCTTTCTGTAATAACTTATTGCTCCAAAATACTAAAATTTAAAAAGCTAATCAAAACAGCATTTTCAATAAGTTTTTTGAGAAAGTCATTTTGCATTTAATCAGCTATCAGTTAACAACTAATTTACCAAACATCTTTGTACAATCAACTAATACTATCAACTAGTCAAACCCACTTACTCAATCAGCTAATAACTATTTACCAAACACCTCAAAGCTAGAGAACATTACTGTGTTGGATGTGTCATATCATATAGAAATTTTTTTTCTTTAATTGGTACTGTGCAAATAAATACCCATCCATCATGTTGCACCTTGGAATCAATTCAAATTGATCCAAAAAGTAAATAAAAATTAAATGCCTCTGGTTTGAAGCGTTGCTAGGATTGTGTATCATATCACTGCATTATCTCTTTCCTATCCTCCATACGTTGGCTCAGACCCGTATGGTCATATTGTATATATATGCTGATAGTAGTATGTACTGTCAAGACTACTATATGAGCCCGCAATGGGAATATATATACACCCATACTTGACATTTTTTTCTTACTCCGGCCAATGTTGCAATTGAGCAAGTTGATGCTGCAGGCAATGAATATATATAGGATTATGATCATATGAACTCAGGAGAAACTTAAAAATCAAGTCCAGTCGTTTATTTGGTTAGATCTAATGGTTTTACACTAAGGAGGGAAAAATATATGGTGACATTTTGGTAGGTTTTTTCAACTTTAAATGTGCACTTTGTAACACTATATAGTGTACTTTAACTTTGCAATACTATACTCTATATATACATTTTGGCCAGTTTAAAAGTACATTGCACTTAGAGCTTATCCAGGAATACACCTTACAATGTTAAAGTTTGCAGTCTATAGTATTGTGAAGTGCACTTTTAGAGTTGGAGAAAATTATCAGAATGTTACTATATTTTTTTTTTAAAAAAAAATCAAATTGCTTCAGATCGATATATTAAATCTTTCTAGATGGATGACTAAGATTGATTATTAGTTTTCTCTTGTAAACAAGTTCTCATGTGAGTGTGCCTACACACTAGAGGTGGCCACGGGCCAGTTCAAAGTCGAACCAACCCTGAATCGATCCGAAAAATAACCGGCCCAGGCACGGACCGGCTTGAAAGTGGGCCTAGCTCGGATCGGAACCGCATAATAAGGGTCGGTTCGGGTTCTTTAAAAAGAAGACCCGGAGCCCAGCCCAGGACCAGCCCAAGACCAGGCCCGGCCTGGCACGGGACCGCATTTGAATCCTTTTCATATTTGCACATATATATATACTGCTCAAATGTGCCCGTTCCTTTCCGTGCGGTCGATGCGATTTACACTAGTGTTAAATGTATGTATGTATGTAGATATAGATACATACTTTTAGGTGTAAAAGTGTAAAACTAATGTTTTCTTAGAAGTAGTTTCGAGTTAGGAGTTCTTGGTTTTTCAAGATAAGGTATGAACGTTTTCGTGTTGGTCACCAACTTAGAGCCGATAACATAGATGACTTTAATCCTATCGTCCGTACTTGACAAAACATGTTCACATATGTACGGCCAAGTAAAGCCCAACGTGGATAAAAAAGTAATTTTATTATTACTTTTTTTTTTAAAAAAAACATATAATATATAAAATATAAACATATTATTCAATTATTAGTTTAAATTTTTAATTGTGACGAAACATGCTCCGTATATTTTAATTTTGTATCATTCAACAAAAATAAGCTATGCTCCATATGGTGCTAAAAACTCATTAAAAAGTAATTGCGTCGAACATGTTGAGTATGTAATATATAAAACATAATTATGCATTCAAATTATTAATTTAAACTTTTAATTGAGAGGAAATATATTATTTAATTAATAAAATGAAAAACTAATATACATATACATTTTAAAGTCTAACCTTTTGACCAAGGATAATATAAAAAATTACACAAAAGTATATATGGCATTTTATACTTATTAAAAAAGTAATGGAAAAATATCAATCGTTATACCCTGCACCACGGTGCACATAGCAATGTACATCACGTACATAAAACGACGTCGTTTTGGTGTTAGCAGACGCGGACGCGAATGACTCAGGGAATTCATTATCTATAATACACATAATCATTATTTATAATACACAAAACGTTTGCCTAGAATACACAGAATGTTTGGCCAGAATACACAGAATATTGACACAAAATACACAGATGTTAGTGGACGCGAATGACTCCAGGGAATTCATTATCTATAATACACATAATCATTATATAGAATACACAGAACGTTTGCCTAGAATACACAGAATGTTTGCCCATAATACACAGAATATTGACGCAAAATACACAGAACTCATCCTCCTAACATTCGAATGCACAAACACATCACAACTTGTGTTAATAACATGAATACACATAATATTTACACAAAATACACAGAACTCATCCTCCTAAATATTCGAATGCACAAACACATCACAACATGTGTTACTAACATGAAATCACAACATGTGTTACTAACATGAATACACATAACGGTTGCCTATAATACACAGAACAGTTGCCTAGAATACACAGAATGATTGCCTGAAATACACAGAATATTAACATAAATACATAGACCGGGCGAAACGGGAAACGTGATTTCCAAAAAAAAAACGAACGATTAGTTTACAATGCTCAAAACGACGTTGCTTAGGTACGTGGTGCACATTGCTATGTGCACCGTGGTGCACAGTATAATTTATGGTACGGGCTTAAAGAGTTAAAGGTGCATCCTACAGTTAGGGTCTGCTCATGATATCTCATGGTCTGACAAAAAAAATGAGTACGTAATGTAAAAAATATTTATTTAAAAATTAAAATATTTTGAAAAATACCTAGTAATAAGTAAATATTTTGAAACGAATGGGACATTTTTGTTTGTAATAAAAGGTTAATTAATTAAAAATGTTATTTCTTCTAATGAATTTATGATTTATCCCTTAATATTCATGTCCTTTTGATATAAGAATATCACTTTTTATATTTATTGATTACTTATAAATTGGTCAATCCCATTATAAGATTAAAGAATTTCAACCAAGATTTGTTTAGTAGACCTCACTAATTAACAATTAATTAAAAAGTTTGAAAGTTTGAAATTAAAAACTAAAAACTATTAAACTACCTAATTAAAGTTATAAGTGCAGTGTTCAGTAAAAAGACAAAAACATGACATGTAACTAATGGTGTCAGAATTTATTATTGCAAAATATAGATGAATTTGCTAATGTGATTTTACAATTTAATTTTTTTTTTTAAATATGTAATGTCAAATTTATGATAATCACTTTAAAGTTACAATGATATAAAATAAATTTGTAGTTAGAGTTCAATAAAATATTTGAGTTAATGATTTAAGAACTGGTAACCTTTAGACTAATTAACGTAAGCATTAAAATGTTATCATAAAGAATGTCCAAGGGTCTTTCTTCCCAAAATGTTGAATCACCTGCCGCTGAAGAGAATTGATTCCTGGTCTTTCTTTTTAAACTTCACCTTTTTCTTTTTTTTTGATAAATTTACCGTGTTTCTCCGTCCATTTAACGGTCCGGGTCCACTCAGTTTGCTCCGAGAGGCACAGGACCTGGCCCAGGGAGAATCGTCGCTTGTGAGAATCGAACCCGAGTTCTCTCGAAATTCTTCCCCACAAATAGAGTTCACTTGCCACTTGAATTACCTCATTGGGTTTTTAAACTTCACCCTGTAACTAACTGAACTGTCCATACGGACAAATCTTTCCCTTAACCTCTCGGATCTTTATTTTTATTTGTGGGTGTGCAAAGGACATTATTCCCTAAACCTGTTCATCTCAACACATCTTTGACTTCAAAGCTTTACTATATTCAAACTCAAATAATAATTTTGGACCGGCCGGCAAGACCTTTTCACCGGCCACGGAGTTCAGATAATGGAGACCTTATTACTCATGGTTTTCGGCCATTTCTTATCCGGTCATAGTCAATATAATGTCTCTCAAGCTCGTTTCTTGGTCATTGTTGGGAAATGGTCAACTTGGTGGTTTTGTCGCTTGGTTGATATATAAACGTTTGGTAATTACACCTAAAGTTTCATGTGTATAGTTAATTTTTGTTACACTTTCGGTATTATTCATGATTATAAAATTTATCTTTTTCACAGAATAAAATTATTGAGTTTAATATTATCGATTCTTGTCACTCTGTAATAGAACATTAGCACCAACTTAGGTTGGTTATAAGAGAAGATTATTAAAGGCACAAAGTATATTTTACAAGGAAGGTCGATGTGTCTAACCTAGCTAGCTTTACTCGAGATGCTTGACTAACCTACTTCTCAGTCTTATGGACAATAGGAATTTGTTACAATCGTCTTATATTCGCACCGCTAACCCTAACTATGAGGAAAACTGCCCCTAGACACGTATCTACATCATATTAAATCTTTTATAATGGTTAAAAGTCATTCTTGATTATGAATATAACCTGAAAGAACTAAGAATGGAGACAAAGCTCTGCTCAATTGAATACACTGCAGTTTTTTTGTTCAACCCAAGTGACCAAGGACATGAGTGAGATTTACTTAGTGTATACCCTTGAGTAGTGACTGTAGATTTTTCTCATCAGTAATATTTATATGTTAAAGAGCATTTGATCTCTAATGAATCACTAATTACTAATTGTAGTTGAATATTTTGATTGTTTATTAATTGTGTTGAAGATCATGTATGAAATTTAGTCTTTTCAATAATTGTTGCATATTTTTGTACATTGTTGTGCCTTCCGGTGTACATTGTTGTAGATTGTTAATGACGATTTTTTTTTTTTAAAAAAAAGATGAGTTGATCTAAAGTTGAAATTCATCCGCATTACTGCACCTACGGCCTTCACCGCACCAGAGCCGCCTAATTAGCCTATATGTATGTGTGTGATATTACTATCTCTTAGATGACAAGTACTATAATGTTTTTTTGTACAATAAAAAAGTATAAATGAAACCAAGGTCTAATGTATGAGTATATGCTCGATGACTACTTGTGTAACAAGCTAGGAATATATTCTAGTTGGTGGTTGCTGGACTCGTTTTTCTTATACGGCCTGTTTTACAATCAAGTGGTGATTATTATATTTGGATATTTATTAATCCATTAAAATCAACTTTATTTATTCTACAATAGATTATTAAAAGTGAAGGTATGAGGAATAATGAACGTTGTTCAAAGAAAACCTCATTATAGAATGAGACCGTCTACCGCCTTAAAAATTTCTGTTTCGTCTAATTTGTCTGACCATCTAAGAGTGAATAAAAATTTAGGGACTTTTCAACTTTTAAAATCATGACTGTTAGTGGCTTAAAAGGTAGTTGAAAAACTTTTAATGTTAAACCAATTTCATTATATATTCATAAAATTTTTTAAAAATGAAGAACGATGATAATCAATTGGTTAAAACAATAATAGATACTAATGTACATCTATATATCTAAAATTTATGGAAAATGTATTTCTCAAGTAGAATTTAGTAGGATTATTGGAAATTTAATATATCTAATGAGTTGTATTAGGCTAAATAGTATTGTTTTTGCGGTTAGCAAACTCAGTACGTAGATACAGGAGTAATTCCAATGATGTGAACTAGAATGCAATAGTGAGAGTTATGAGATACTTAAGGTATACTCATGACCTTGGACTACACTATACAAGATATCTTGTTGTACTTGAAGTGTATAGTGACGCTAATTGGATATCGGATATTATTAAAGACTCTAAGTCCACGATTGGCTACGCACATTTACGTTAGCTGATGAAATCGTCTCTTGAAAATCCCCGAAACAAACTATGAAATATTTAGATACAAGAGGGAATACGAACTGGTAGCCTTAGATAAATGTTGCGAAAAGACTGAATGGCTACGCCATTTTTTTAAGGATATTCCTAGTTGGGATAAACATGTACTTATCATGTCCTTGCCAAAGTGAAGGTTCAAAGGGTAACACCTACTTATCCTATGTAGGGATTGACCGTTGAGCACAATCGTGTCGTTTTTTCCTTCTCAAAACTCAATTTTCATTCATGTAGGGAATTGTCAGAATTTTTTAGCAAAAGTAGAATTTTAAGTTATATATGTGTTTACTTTCGATTTAGGTCAGGTCAAAGTCGATTAGGCTTCTTCGAAGTGAGACGGAGAAATTAATATATTGTACGTTCAAAATGAATTACTAGTAATAGGCGGATAGTAAATTGATTTTCAAAGTTGACCCATTTGATAGTAAAAATAATAGAGAAGTCGTGAAATTAAAAGGAAAGGAGCTTTGTTGATTAAGCACCTTCCAGTGCTATAAATACTTCGCAGCATTCCGTGCTTAAATATGAACCGCTTTTCTGGTGTATGGATGATTAAGCACCCACTAATACACAATTGAGTATAAGAATGGACGTTTCGCAACACTTTAAAAAAATAAGTAAGTGTATTTATTAGGACTCTATTTATTTGAGTTAGATTATTAAACTTTATTCTAGTCTTCCTGATTCTCCTATTTTAGTCTTTATGTGATTCTCTCCTAATATAGGATTAATATTTGATGCATCGCCGGTGTATAGATGATATACACCGGCGGTGAATGAGAGGGTGCCACATCATCTAAAAAAATAATAATATTGACCGGGTCCTTTTTTGCAAAATACATAAGATTTTATTTTATTAGGAAACTTTGTATTTCTTATTAACAAAATATATCACTTTCCTAAACATATTAATTACTTAACTATTATCTATCTAATTTCCTAAACATTTTTATTAGATACGTTATATATATATATATATATATATATATATATATATATATATATATATATATATATATGTCGTGAGTACACACACACATATATATATTCTAATGCATTTATGTCGTCTGTACACAAATATAATTTGAGTATTACACAGTATTTGATTAATTGTTGATTTTTTACATTCTTGTTGATTTTTTACATTCTTGTTGATTTTTTGGGAAAGTGTTGGTGTGTTGTTGTAGTACAATGTTGTTGTTGTTGTTGTTTTTTTTTTTTGTTTTTTTGTTTTTTTTTGAAAACAGTACAATGTTTTTTGATATGATGAAGGATGATGAGAGGAGTGTGGCTATTTATAGTTACGAAAGGTTGGTTCTATGTTGCATCATCACACTATAATTCATGTTAATTGAAAGGATTAATAGATGCATGGCTTCAAAAATTAATAATATGCGTGAGACGTGAGTGTTATATATATATATATATATATATATATATATATATATTTATATTTATTTATTTATTTATTTATTTTTATGTCGTCTGTACACATATAGTCTATACACTACTAAACATTTTTAGTAGAATATATATATATGTATACACTCCTAAACTAGAATATATATATATGTGTGTACTGACGACATAAATATATATATATATATATATATATATATATAAAACGTATCTAATAAAAATGTTTAGGAAATTAGATAGATAATAGTTAAGTAATTAATATGTTTAGGAAAGTGATATATTTTGTTAATAAGAAATACAAAGTTTCCTAATAAAATAAAATCTTATGTATTTTGCAAAAAAGGACCCGGTCAATATTAATTTTTTTTAGATGATGTGACACCCTCTCATTCACCGCCGGTGTATAGCATCTTTACACCGGCGGTGCATCAAATATTAATCCCCTAATATATCCCTGTAATTTGTATCCTTGAATGATCTCATTCAATACAATTCATACATGTTTCACCTGATATCAGTTAGCTAGGGTTTACGCCTCCCTATGTGCTATGATTTTCATCTGCGATTGATTCTCGTCGGATAGCTAAGGTTTAGATGTCATCACACTACATGGTAGTTAGGCTATGCACAATTATTTAAATCACCTCATTTTGATAAATAAATGTGTTGGTTTTCTAGCTAATTAATGTGTGGCAAATAAGTGATTGGGGACAGTTGTGTTAGAATAATGACTTGGTTACATGAAGAATTTGCTTTTGTTGTTGGATGCCTTGGAGGCTATGACTAGGAGGAATTGGATGTAGTTGCTATATATACTGCTTTCCTTGTAAATTATATCCAAATCTCAATCTTATCGAAGGAACAATTCCAGTTTTAGAAAGCCTATTATGCTCTTTCGTTTAAAAAAACTTTTTGTCCCAATTTTTTTTATCTTTATTAATTACTCATAAATTCATTAACAACACACATTATTATGAAATAACTAAATATAATCGAATCAAATAATTCCTTTTTAAAAAAATCATATAATACGTTTTCTTTAATTTCCTTTTTTTCCCTTTCTTTTATTTTTTTTTTCAATATACATTGAGACAATCTAGTAAGAAATGTTTCGGATAAGTGTGATCTATTACGAAGAATCTGTAGATATAGAAAAGTTGAAAATGACAAATTGACTGATAAAATCTTTATTAGGTTGTATTCTGAGAATTGGTTATCGGGTCAATTCAATTAACTATGACATTGTGTTGAATTAAAATAATTGAGCTGAATTGGTTAGTCAAAATAATCTTGGTTTTGAGTTATTGGATTAATCAATTAATCAAGGCCCAATTGACAAATAATTTGATTAAGTTAATTATATTTGAATTTAAATAACTATAATTAAAATCAAATACAATGATAGAATCATGAATATGGACACAATTGTGGCATGGTTGGGTATGGATAATTCTTGATATTTATCCTAAATATTTAATTATTCATTTTGGATAAATTTTAAAGAGTTTGAGATATAATTGGAGCCTTAGAGTCCACAAATTATACATGACTGATATTGTGTTGAACTGATACTGCAATTATGTCGAAAGAGAACTGCAGTTGCGCGGAACAGATGTCGTTTCATCCGTCAACACAACTGCAGTATCAGTTCAACAGAAATGCAGTTCCAGTTCAACAGAATTGAACCACTCAAAGTTTACCTAACAAAATCACTTGAAGAGGAAAGTTAGGGTAAATCAGATCAAATGTTGCCCATTAAGCGCAGTGAAGGTTTCAATCGTAATGCTTATAAACTTCTAGTGAAAGGTTAAAACTATCAGCAAAATGTTCATGTTAATTGAAAAATGTTTGCTTTTTGTAGGGAGTATACGGTTGAGATGGGGCTATGTGAAGAAAATGAAAAAGGCACTGCACAACATAAGTGGCCACGAGTTAGTTTAAAATTGTAATAACATTGGATACATCGGAGTTAATAGGACTTGAGTTTACTGAAAATTTCTATTGGACATAGAACATCTTATTATTGGTTGGTCTTAGTCTAGCCACATGCAAGCCCAATGCCAAGGATTGGAATCAACAAGACCCTAAGGGGGCGTTTGGTTCAGAACTAAGATAACAAGGGTTATATATGGTTAGTTATGTAACATTCCTATATTTGGTTGGAGTTATATAATTTTTCCAGGGAATCAAAGATAACCTCCACATTAGATTTTTGAGGGAATGTGAATCCCTCGTCTTCTTTAGGTAATGTGAGATTCCCTTGGCTTATTTACTTACTTTGCCCTTCTTCTACTATGAAAATATTTTTTTGATGCTACTATGGTAATATCTGTTATGTTGTTGATCAATTTTTAGTTTTTATATGATAATAAATTATATTATTATAATTACAAATTATTTATTATTTATTATAATAAAATAATTATAAATAATAATAATAATAATAATAATAATAATAATAATAATAGGTGCTGCAAAAGCAGAACCTGGAAGCACCTTACGAGGGGTGTTTAATTGCATCAATTATGCTTTATATATATATATATATATATATATATATATAAAATCTTGTAAAAAATAAAATATCACATTTGTGCATAAAAGATGAAATTTTAAATTACGTGGGTAAAAGAATTAAAATAAAGCCTCCTGAACTTCATATACATGACATATGTTGAGGGTATTTAAGTAAAATAACCATTATAACATAAACAACAATTCTTCAACCAAACAGGTTTATATTACATACCTCAGTTTTAACCAAACACAGAAATCTAACATTACCAGGAATCTAACATTCCCAGCAATCTGACATTCCGTGAACCAAACGACCCCTAAGGTGTATCTTTAGGCAAATTATTCTGTGGACCATGGTCCACGTAGCTCTGTGGACCATGAATATAATATACATTTGTATTATACTGAAAGTACATTATTTTTGTACTGAAGGTATATTATTTCATAATATATATATAATAATGTACTTTCAGTAGTTAAATAATGTATTCTAAAATAATGTACTTTATGTATAAAAAGAATGTACTTTTTATTTATTGTCCACACAACTGTGTGGACCATGGTCCATGTAATAATGATTGGTGATTGGTATCTTTAAGGTGTACTTTTAAAGATAGCTACTTGTTCAATTTGGATGAAGGAAAGGACGTTTATTGCAATTTTGAGGCAAAAAAATATTAATAAGCACAAATGCTTTCTCTGATCATCTCTATATCTACTGAGTTGATGTTGTTAATTTGAGGCAAAAAATATTGATAAACATAAAAATAAATATTAAAATATAAGTACTAAAGTATATAGGTTACAACTTTTATATTCCCAAAATTTTCTCAAAAATAAAAATCAATAATTTCAAACATTTATTTCAAAATAGGGATACTATTAGTTATTACTCCGTATTTGCGAAGATAAAAAGTAATCCTATTTCAAAATAAAGATTTAAAAGTTGTTGTCATAACACTTCTGCAGTTCTGCCTAACACCTCTTTATTTACAAAGATCTCTATGTACCTGTTAGGCTTTAGTGAGAGTAAGTGTTAGAACAGCAACAGGTTTAACACTCAATGAAAAGCTTCAAGGCACTGGGAGTCTGGTTGAACGACTTGCGGTTTACCTCCACCGTAACTGTTGGGCAGGGGTTCTGGGAGCGTAGGATTATTTTAGAGTAAACTGGAGAACCTGATATATCAAAAAATAAAATAAAATAAAAGTAAAAGCTTCAAGGCACCACCATCATCACCAAAACCAAACAAATAATGGTTTTCAATCACTGGACTGGGAAGGCTTGTTGAGCTCTTCAATAACTTCAGCCATGGCTGGCCTGTTTTCTGGAAGCTCATCTGTGCAATCCAGCGCTATTTTGGTTAGCTTAGCAGCCTCGGTTTCAAAGAACCTGCCTTTGAGATTCAGGTCAATGAAGTCTGTGAAGTTGCAGGACTCGGCTGCCTGTCTCATTGAGCTGTTGAGTATACATTTCCCTGACAGTACTTGGAGGATGATGACTCCGAAGGCATAGACATCGCTCTTTTCTGTGAAGCGTCCGGTGGTGATGTACTCCGGAGCCATGTACCCGAGGGCAGCGCTGACCTTGAGGGCCGAGTAGACAACGTCTTCTGCAAAGAGTTTTAGAAGGCCACAGTCTAAGATCAGTGGAGTGAACTGCCCATCAAGGAGGATTTTCTCCACTGATATGTTCTGATGAATAATGGTAGGTTTGTTGGCTTCAGAACTGTGTAAATACCCAATACCTGTTTATGAAAAGCACAGTGCATATCAGTAGAAAGAAGATAAAACTATGGCTTTTCTCCTAGTCTTTCAGCAGGGCTGCAGGGGTTCATTTTAGACTTTTAGTGCTATTTTGGTGTCAAATGCAATCTGGCATAGCTATTAGCCTCAAAATCATTATATAAATCAAGTGGAGGACACCAGACCTCTTTTTTCTCTTTTTTCTTTTTTCTCTAGGTGATTAGAGAAACCCGCAGCCACTACCTGAGGGTATGCACTGAGTAAACCCCGCCTTGTGAGTTGTGACCCTAGCTGGCAAAGAACCACAAGGAGGTAAACCAACTTAGGTTGCCCATAGTTGACCGGCTCAAACAAAGAAGGCGAATAGGCCGCTCCCATTTAGAGTCGAACTTGTAACCTTGTGGTTACCAACTCAACAGCCTGATCAACTTGGCTGGGATTGCCCCCTAGTAATGAATTTCTTAGTAGAGGGTAA
Source organism: Ipomoea triloba (assembly GCF_003576645.1). Lineage (NCBI taxonomy): Eukaryota > Viridiplantae > Streptophyta > Magnoliopsida > Solanales > Convolvulaceae > Ipomoea > Ipomoea triloba. The sequence goes on along the minus strand of NC_044923.1, from coordinate 8,510,207 downwards.
GAAGAGAATGAATATCTAGAAGACACTAAATGCATCTCATAATGTGTACACATGCTACATAAACAACCAATTATAGACTCCAGTTTCACATTCATAGGTTTAATTGTTAGAAGTAAACTGTTTGTAGAGTTTATGATGCTCATAGTAAACTTTTATGAATTCCTTCATCTTTTGGGAATGATCACATGATCTGTCATCCATCTAAATGGCATCAGATATGCAACTTTGAAGATAGAATAGCCAACTTAATTGAATTTGCAAGTTGCCTGGCTTTTGCATAATGTCATATTCAGGCAATTAATCTCATCTAAAACCTTTCATTTTCTGCACCAAGAAAATCAATTACACATTTACACCATGCAATTATTGCCAACACTGGTTCAGACCTTTGATTCAACAAAAAACATTAATTGCTTTCTCACTTTGGTGTTTTTAGCTGCCATTTTTGAAAGTTCAAAGTATAAGTTGATGATAATTATAGTAAATATCTAACCTTTTGCGATGCCTTTGATGATAGAAACTCTTGTAGGCCAGTTGAGAATTCTCTTGTTACCCTCTTCGAGGTCAAGGTACAGTGCCAAAGTACCATTGGAAGCAAAATTATAGATCAAAAAACACTCACCCCTTCCCTTTGAACAACAGAAACCCCTGAGATTGACGAGGTTATCGTGCTTCAGAGAGGTTAGCAAGCTCAGCCCTTTCATAAACTCAGATTCCTCAGACTTACAAGCTGTTACATTTATGCTCTTGATGGCCACTACAGATCCATCCTTTAATATTCCTCTATAGACAGCAGAGAATTTGCTTTTCCCCAATAAATTCTTCTCCGAGAAATGCTGAGTTGCAGATTCAACCTCTTCTAAGTTATACTTGAACCCTAATAAGAATTCATTGCCCAAGCTGCAACAATCCGGGCTCATTGGGTCCCATCGGTCTGAATACTCGACATTCATGAGTGTCGATGGACTTCTCCTGCACAATTCCTTTCCTGGATCAGCGCTAAGCCTATCGTCAGTAGCCTCAGACGTGTTCCCAACTTTTTGTTTGCGCCTCCGAGAACGGAACATGATAACAGCCCCAATTACCAACAATGTGACCACCAGAGACATAGCCCCAACAATAATGCCCAGCTCTCGAAACTTGGAGGACGATGAACTCGAGCAATGGCTTTCATTACAATGCAGGTGAAAGTTTGCACTCTCTGGAATACTTTCTGGGGAAGTATTATTACTAGATTTAGGCATAAATGGTTCACCCTCATTGATATTTACATCATCCCAGCGAGTGCAAGCTCTCAACAGAGGGAATCCAACACCACATAAACCGGGATTATTTCCGCCATGGAATCCTTCATTCAATCTTTTCAAACCTTCACATTTGAAGCCACACATACATAAAGAAAATTAAGAAATGCAGAACACAAGATCAAAATTTTCTTTTCAAAAATGAAAGGAAAATGCAACTAACCAGGAGGGGCAGCTCCAGAAAGGGTGTTATTTTGAACATCAAGAAACTCCAATTGGGGAGCAGTAGCCAATCTAGTGGGAATTGGACCAGAGAGGTGATTAAAGGCTAAGTAAACCCTCTTTAGCATTCTAAGGTTCCCTAAACTTGCAGGAATTAGACCAGTCAACCTGTTATATTCCAAAGCTAGAACACCCAAATCCTTCAAGAACCCAAATTCTGTAGGTATGCTCCCTGTTAACTGGTTGCAACTCAGCTGCAGCACTGAAACCCCCAAGTATGAAAATCTTAAAATCAATAAGCAAATAGGAACACTCAAAGGGCTAAAAAAAAAATTTCAAATCCTTGAAAATTAATAAAAAGTAAATATTTCCCTAGATTTTTAATTAAGATGTGAACTGCTCATCCCATTCAAGAAACATGTAAAATTTCCTATTCAAAATCAGAACTTTTCTTATTCAATTGGTTCTCAGAAGCAGTAAATACTTCAAATTTTTGCATTTTCAAGAATGTAAGAATTCTATGAACTGTATAACAAGATAAGGCCAGAAAAACACAAACCTTTCAGACTTGGCATGCTTCCAATCTCAGGGGGTATGTTCCCAGAAAAGTTGTTGACATTGAGGTACAAATCAGTCAACTCAGTGAGATTAGCAATCTCCCTGGGAATCTCCCCATTCAATTCATTGTAATGCAAGTAGAGCCCGGACAAGCACTTGAGCTGCGCCACCGCCGGCGGCAATTTTCCGGCGAGCCCTCTGCTTTGCAGAGAAATATTACCCACCTTATTCAGCTCATTGCAAGCCACCCCTTCAAAGGAGCCACCACAGGGATCCCCATCACTGGTCCAAGAAGAAAGGTGCTTGTTTTCTGGGTCCAAAGCAGCCTTTATCTCCAGCAAAGCTATAAGCTCGGCATTTCCACAAACACCACGTAAACAAGAAAACCCAAGAAACAAAAGGGAAATGAAAACAACATTGGAACCCATTCCTGGGAACGATCAAAAAATTTGCCCTTTTTTCTCTGCAAGATCAGCAAAGGTTTAGAACTGAGACTTTGAGTGCATGTCAGAGAGGCAGATGAGAGAGAGAGAGAGAGAGAGAGAGATGGCGGGCGCATACAGGGGATTAAAAAGGATGGCTGTGAATTGTGACTTTTGAGTGTACAGTTTCACACATGCATGCATATTTCACTATTTTTTTTCCATCCAAATACAGACTGGTATTAGTCAATCATTTACACTAGATTAGTGGATTGTGTCTAAGACAAAACAATGAAAAAATGCCTTTAATCTCATTTTTTGCACACCTTTTGATAAGCGATTCATTGTTTGTTTTAGATTAATTATACTTTATTTGTTGGATCACCCCACTACTTTTGCTTCTAAATCAAAATGGAAAAGGGAAATGACACATTTCTATAGTATCTTGTGTCTTAATTGCTATGATTGATTGATGCTTTTACTTAATATTATTCCCAGTTTTATTTTATGTTGTTTAATTAAGAAGGTTTCGCTGAAATTATTTTAAATTCAATTTTTTTATAATATTAAATTTAGTATTAATAAATAAAATGTACATATTTAAAAATTTAATTAAAAGTACTATAAAATGTAAAAAAAAATAAAAATTAATAAAAAATAAGCAAAGAAGAAAGAATTAATTTGATTAATAAAATAATGAACATGACAGGTAAAATGGAACAGAATGAGTAATTAATAACAAAGTGTTATGCTAAGTTTTTACTTTTAAAATATTTGTAATATTACTTAGATATGAAAAAGGTATAGAAATTTCATAATACACATATGGTGCTACATGCATACATGACATTGGTGTTTTTGTCGTATCTAGTACAACTACGTAGGTGTAGAAGTACTAAGTAATTTTTTTTCATGATGAGAAGTTTGTCGTATCTAGTACAACTACGTAGGTGTAGAAGTACTAAGTAATTTTTTTTCATGATGAGAAGTTATCAATACTTTTGACATTAGTATATGAGCAACCTCAATTGTTTGATTTTTATATTGGTTTTAACATGTTTTGATAGATTACATGGTAGTCAGGGTTGGAGTAAAAAAATATACTTGAGCGGAGTGTGGAAATGTGAAAATATTTATGATAAAATATGAAATATAATCATAAATAATTTGATAAAACATATTCATAAATACTTTTTAGTTTTAATTCTTTTAGTTAGATCAACTTTAAGTTTTCTAAATTAATTCGAATATAATGAAGTATAATATAAACTGATACTACATTAATTAAATGATTCATAAAAGTAGACTAAACAAATATTTAATTTATCTTAGGAAGGATTAAGAGAAAATAAACAAGAGAAGTTAAAGAACTAAAGTATTGCTATTGATATTTGAACCTATAACAATAGGCATTTTTAACATTAAATTTGAAGTTCAACCAACTAAACTACTTAGACTATTAATAATTTAAACATAAATATAGATTTTATATAACATATAATTCTATAGATGTATATATATGCATACATATATATAAAGGAGTGGGGTGGGGAAGGGGGCTACTGCTCCCACTGCCCCCATAGTGGCTCCGCCCTTGGTTTAGGGCAATCACATTAGTGATTCTTTGGTAGTTTTTTGCAGAACAAAACACTTAGGATAGGTGAGGAAGAGGGTTTTCCAATTTTTTTTTCTTGTAAATCAATTTTTTTTGTGGGGTCCATGGATTGGTAGTAGGGTGAAAAGGTACTGCGTAGATTACGCATATGGAGTGACTGTCGTGTTGCGCCAGCAAGTGCGTGCAGTGCTAGGCGCATAAATTGCCATTTTTGTTTTGTTTTTTTTTTATTACTTTTGCTTTCATAATGGTTCCCCACCCCCCGTCCCGCCCCACTTTTTTTTTTTTTTTTTCCTTTTCTCTCTCCTTCACTTTCCTACATGTCCTTGTA
>NC_044923.1:8431490-8505790 GCF_003576645.1 Ipomoea triloba | reverse complement strand
GAGAAAAAAGGGCAAATTTTGATCGTTCCACGGAATGGGTTCCAATGTTGTTTTCATTTCCCTTTGTTTCTTGGGTTTTCTTGTTTACGTGGTGTTTGTGGAAATGCCGAGCTTATAGCTTTGCTGGAGATAAAGGCTGCTTTGGACCCAGAAAACAAGCACCTTTCTTCTTGGACCAGTGATGGGGATCCCTGTGGTGGCTCCTTTGAAGGGGTGGCTTGCAATGAGCTGAATAAGGGGGGTAATATTTCTCTGCAAGCAGAGGGCTCGCCGGAAAATTGCCGCCGGCGGTGGCGCAGCTCAAGTGCTTGTCCGGGCTCTACTTGCATTACAATGAATTGAATGGGAGATTCCCAGGGAGATTGCTATCTCACTGAGTTGACTGATTTGTACCTCAATGTCAACAACTTTTCTGGGAACATACCCCTGAGATTGGAAGCATGCCAAGTCTGAAAGGTTTGTGTTTTTCTGGCCTATCTTGTTATATGCAAGATCAGCAAAGGTTTAGAACTGAGACTTTGAGTGCATGTCAGAGAGGCAGATGAGAGAGAGAGAGAGAGAGAGAGAGATGGCGGGCGCATACAGGGGATTAAAAAGGATGGCTGTGAATTGTGACTTTTGAGTGTACAGTTTCACACATGCATGCATATTTCACTATTTTTTTTCCATCCAAATACAGACTGGTATTAGTCAATCATTTACACTAGATTAGTGGATTGTGTCTAAGACAAAACAATGAAAAAATGCCTTTAATCTCATTTTTTGCACACCTTTTGATAAGCGATTCATTGTTTGTTTTAGATTAATTATACTTTATTTGTTGGATCACCCCACTACTTTTGCTTCTAAATCAAAATGGAAAAGGGAAATGACACATTTCTATAGTATCTTGTGTCTTAATTGCTATGATTGATTGATGCTTTTACTTAATATTATTCCCAGTTTTATTTTATGTTGTTTAATTAAGAAGGTTTCGCTGAAATTATTTTAAATTCAATTTTTTTATAATATTAAATTTAGTATTAATAAATAAAATGTACATATTTAAAAATTTAATTAAAAGTACTATAAAATGTAAAAAAAAATAAAAATTAATAAAAAATAAGCAAAGAAGAAAGAATTAATTTGATTAATAAAATAATGAACATGACAGGTAAAATGGAACAGAATGAGTAATTAATAACAAAGTGTTATGCTAAGTTTTTACTTTTAAAATATTTGTAATATTACTTAGATATGAAAAAGGTATAGAAATTTCATAATACACATATGGTGCTACATGCATACATGACATTGGTGTTTTTGTCGTATCTAGTACAACTACGTAGGTGTAGAAGTACTAAGTAATTTTTTTTCATGATGAGAAGTTTGTCGTATCTAGTACAACTACGTAGGTGTAGAAGTACTAAGTAATTTTTTTTCATGATGAGAAGTTATCAATACTTTTGACATTAGTATATGAGCAACCTCAATTGTTTGATTTTTATATTGGTTTTACAAGGACATGTAGGAAAGTGAAGGGAGAGAGAAAAGGAAAAAAAAAAAAAAAAAGTGGGGCGGGACGGGGGGTGGGGAACCATTATGAAAGCAAAAGTAATAAAAAAAAAACAAAACAAAAATGGCAATTTATGCGCCTAGCACTGCACGCACTTGCTGGGCGCAACACGACAGTCACTCCATATGCGTAATCTACGCAGTACCTTTTCACCCTACTACCAATCCATGGACCCCACAAAAAAATTGATTTACAAGAAAAAAAAAATTGGAAAACCCTCTTCCTCACCTATCCTAAGTGTTTTGTTCTGCAAAAAACTACCAAAGAATCACTAATGTGATTGCCCTAAACCAAGGGCGGAGCCACTATGGGGGCAGTGGGAGCAGTAGCCCCCCTTCCCCACCCCACTCCTTTATATATATGTATGCATATATATACATCTATAGAATTATATGTTATATAAAAATCTATATTTATGTTTAAATTATTAATAGTCTAAGTAGTTTAGTTGGTTGAACTTCAAATTTAATGTTAAAAATGCCTATTGTTATAGGTTCAAATATCAATAGCAATACTTTAGTTCTTTAACTTCTCTTGTTTATTTTCTCTTTAATCCCTTCCTAAGATAAATTAAATATTTGTTTAGTCTACTTTTTATGAATCATTTAATTAATGTAGTATACAAGTTTATATTATACTTCATTATATTCGAATTAATTTAGAAAAACTTAAAGTTGATCTAACTAAAAAGATATTAAAACTAAAAAGTATTTATGAATATAGTTTTATTCAAATTATTTTATGATTATATTTCATATTTTATCATAAATATTTTCACATTTCCACACTCCGCTCAAGTATATTTTTTACTCCAACCCTGACTACCATGTAATCTATCAAAAACATGTCATTGTAATTTATAATGTATTTTGTATTTTAACCTTATTATGATTGTTTGATATTTCGTCATTGACATTCCTAACGTCATTTAAACTCCGCCCCACTCAGATAATTTTCTAGATCCGTACTTTCCCTAAACAGTATCAAGTACAATCTGTTATAACTGTGTGTCGCTACCATGTACAACACTACATTAGTGTCAATCCACGATTTTTTGACTGGGATTCAAACATAGTAAATATTGGCGCCACAATGGGGAGCAGGTGAACAAGAAGGATGGATGGGTGTTGATGTATCAATTTCTATTCCATAAGGCCATAAAGGCCGGCTCACACGCTCCTTCCACCTTATATCATCATTTCATGTATGTATGTACGTACCCTTTACTTTACGGAACCGTTCAAATTTTCAATATTCCGCCTTCATTCCTCAACCGTGTCTATTTGTATATATATCCATTTCAATATCTTCAAATTTAAAGTCTCAACGCTGATTGTCTCCCACTGACTTAAATTTAAGTGGGGATATGAAGGTACGGTTTGACAAGTCGAAACCAATTCAATTCAAATCTGTGACTAAAGAAATAAACTATTTGGTTTTGGGTGTGTTTGGAAGCCCGGAAAATTATTTTCAGAAATCATTTTCCGGGCTTTGGGTGTTTGGCAAGCATTGGAAAATCCAGTCAACCGAAAATAATTTCCGTTGACTGGGGAAAATGAGCCTATTTTGGCGAAAAATGACTTCCGTCAAATTTGGGCGGAAGTCATTTTCCGCCCAAGGAGAACATGGTGTTTTTGAGAGAGGGACGGCTGAGCCAGCTCTGGTTTCCGGCAGGGCCGGCCGGAAACCAGAGCAGATCTGCTCTAGTTTCCGGCGAAACCAGAGCAGCGACAACGCTGTTTTTTTTTTTAATTTTATTTATAATAAATATTATTAATTTATATATTTTTATATTTTAAATAAAATAATAAAAATATATAAGTATACATTTTCACTCATTTTCCGAAAAATGACCCAAACACACAAAGACATTTTTCCAGAATGCAACCAACCACTGAAAATCAAACTGTTTTCTGGAAAATGACTCATTTTCCAGAAAACATTTTCCAGAAATCATTTTCCTGCTTTCTAAACACACCCTTAGTTTGACTTGATGTAGGAAAAAAAAAAATCTAGGAATTAAAAATAGTCTTTAATTGGGAATAGTTGGTATGGGGAGATATGAAAAACTGCTTGGGCTAGCGGTTAATTATGTGATTTTATGTATGGAGTAGAAATTGCAATGAGCCTCACAGTCGATATTTAGACTATTTATTATGATCTCAGACTTTGCTGGAACAAAGGCTTTCGTTCAGTTATTCTAGAGAGTGATTCTCTAGTACCTATTATGATACGACTTTTTGTATATTAATCTAGAGAGTGATCGATTCTCTACTACCTATTATGATATGACTTTTTGTATATTAATTATGTAAATACTGTTCCGATAAGAAATGTAAAATTTGTAAAGTACGGAGTAATAAAATTATTGCTTTTGTATTAAATATTATCAATTATGAAGTATTTATTTGAACAATTAAACCATCATAAGTTATATCTAAAAATTTTATTTGTTAAAAAATACCTATAACATTACTCATAAAAATTAACAAGAGTTGGACTTTATAGTAAAATATATATAAGGTACAAGCATTGATTAAGAGAAAAGTCAAATAAATTCTTAAACTTATTAAAATAAAAGTTTCAAAATAGACACTTAAAATATTTTTTTTATTTAAAAAAAAAAGAATAATTGAGCTATTTTGACCTCTTATTACATGTTACGTTCATTTTAAATAATTTGATAAAGAATTTTTTAAAATATTCAAAAATGTAGTTGATTATTATGTTGAAAAAAGTTTTAACATTACTTTATGTCATAACCTAAACTTTATAGTCAAAAGGGACAGCTAATTAATATGGACGCTTGCTGTTTGTGTTTGTCAGACAAGCGTGTTGACTACACTTAACTACTTGAGTACGTTCCAAACCCCAGGCTGGTTTTTAGTTCAACAATACTTTGGACGTACGTGTTGGCTTGTTTGGTAATAAGCTGTTAGCGAATTGTATTAGGGGGTGTTTGGCAATTAGCTTATAGCTGATAGCTGATAACTGATTGGGTTAGTTGATAGTTAATAGCTGATTATGCTAGTTGGTTTGACCAGCTAATTGTATTAGCTGATTATAAAAAAATGTTTGGTAAATTAACTGTTTACTTTTAGTTGATTGTATGTAAAATGACCTATAAGGACATTGCGTTAATTTTTTAATTTTTAATTACATTTACAAATAATAATTATTATTATTATTATTATTATTATTATTATTTCACTTGAAAGCAGAAACCTGCCACTCGTTTTCTCATTTTTAATTACATTTACAAATTATTATTAATATTATTATTATTATTATTATTATTATTATTAAATCACTTGAAAGCCCAGCCCATTTTCCAACCCACCTCCAAATAGCAATCCCTACCCATTTTCCCTGATTTTCTCTGCATTGCGAAACGCAAAGAAGGCGAGACCGCAAAAGAAAACGAAGAAATCAAAGATGAAGAACCAGTACGAAGAAATCAAAGATGAAGAACCAGCGATTGGAGATGGAAATTGTATGTAAATTCGTTTCTTGACTTAGATTGGTAGTCATTTCCATTGTTGTTGGTGTTTTTTTTTTTCTTTTTAATTTGTGAACTAAAAAATCTAGATTTGTTGTGTGTTTTGAGTTTGAAGATGGAGATGATTTCCTTGCTGGGTTAATTTGTTTCTTGACTTGGGTTAGTAGTATTTTTCATTGTTTTTTTTTTTCTTTACTTTTAATTTGTAAATATACGTGAGTTCTGGGATGAGTCAGGAAGATCAAACTGGTTTGCAAAAAAAAATCAAACTGGTTTGTCTTGGAGAAGAGCAGGGATAATTTTGACTTTTTAGAAGAAGATGAATCAGCTGAAGTATAAACGCTGCTACAAGTAGCTTTTTAAAAATCTGCTTATTGGCCAAATAGCTATCTCAACAAGCTCTTTTACCAAACACTAATTTTGACTGATTGACCAAGTCAATCAGCCAAAATTGGTCAAACCAGCTGGAAAATGGCTAATTAGCCAGTTTCCAAACACTCCCTTAGCGATTAACAAAAATAGTAGATTGTATTAACGAATTTGATCAAAGGATTGTATCAACGATTTGTAAAAAGATTTTTGATAAAATTAACTATTTAGATTAAAATGACAAAAATGATATACATATAATAATAATAATAATAATAAGAAACAAAAGATGTGAGATCATAAATGATCCCACATCGGAAGGTTAAAAAAGAAGGGGCGTTGAGCTGAGCTCAACGCCCCATCAATTTCTCCTCTTGCCCATCCCACATCGAATGGGCAAGAGAAGAGAAGCCTTAGGCTTCTTTTTTATTATTATTATTATTATTATTATTATTATTATTTTATAAAATGGATGCTGTTTTGGGAAGGATAAATCCTTCCCTAAAACGCCAACCCCAAATGCCGCTAAAAGAAGTGTGCCAACCCTAAATGTCGTTAAAAGAAGTGTTTGAGATTTCAGCTGACTCTTTCATTTATTAAACATGACCTTTATATCATACCTCATGGCGGATCCAAATAGGGATCAGATAATGGGGTAATTTCTCCAATTCACCTTCCAACTACATATATATATATATATATATATATATATATATATATATATATATATATATATATATAGAGTAAATTGCACTTTTGGTCCTGTGACTATAGGGCTTCTGTTAATTTCAACACTTGACTTTAAAAATTAACAAATTAGTCCATTAACTATGTTTTTTTTAACAGATTTGGTCCTTCCGGCCAAATCACCGGTCAAATTTGGCCGGAAAGTTGTAATTTATTTTAATTTCTTTAAAAAGAGGGGTATTTTAGTCTTTTTACCCGCCTATGTTCTTCTTCTCCCTTCGGTCGCCGGAAATGTCGCCGGCTCTTCTTCTCCATTCATTCTTCATTTGTATGTTCTGAACAGTCACGGGTTTGGGACATCAAAAGCATGAAGACAAAAAAAAGTATTGGAATTGAATCTAAACCAGCAGCAAAGCCAACAGAATCCTAAAGTGGTTTGATGATTACTGGTTTTGCCCTAATGTCGTAAACCAAACTTCGATTAAAACCAACATTTTTATGAACATACAAATGGAAATGTCGTCGGCTCATCTGACCCAGCTGGAGATTCATCTCAATTAGATGCAAAATTAAAGAGTCGATTGTGCCTGAGCTACAACCAGCTTGATATGAACCAAAACCAATGTTAGATCTGAACCAAAAACTCACGCTTCGTCGAACCACCGCCTCACGCCGGAAGGAACAGAGGTCACTGGAGGAGAAGACGGAGGTCCATGGGGCCGGCCGGAGATGACGGCGTCGCCGCCACGTGACGCATCGGCCTCGCGATTTAATGGAAGGAAGATTGGTGTTTTGTTCGAATGGCTTAGCAGATCTGCTTCTGTTCGACTAGTGTTTAGTTTGTTATAAGATTGGTGTTTAGTTTAGTTTGTTATAAGATTGTTTGGTTTAGTTGCTTATGCAATTTTCAGAGGTTCCGCACAGGCCAAGGAAGAAATTAGTCCATTAAATAATTTCACAGAGGTTCCGGCGAGCAAGTTCAAGGAAGAAGAAGATCTTGTAAAATGACCATTTTACCCTCACTTATAAATAATTAAAATTGGGTTATGATTTTCCAGTCAAATTTGACCGGTGATTTGGCCTGAAGGACCAAATCTGTTAAAAAAAAACATAGTTAATGGACTAATTTGTTAGTTTTTAAAGTCAAGTGTTGAAATTAACAGGAGCTCTATAGTCACAGGACCAAAAGTGCAATTTACTCTATATATATATATATATATATATATATATATATATATATATATATATATATCTTTAGTAAAAGTAAATGACATTTGATTATACATAAAAATTATCAAAAGTATAGATAGCTTAGTTGTACTTAATAGTTATGAGAGTAATTGTTATTAAAAGTCAAGAGATCAAACCTTGCTCAATACAATAATTGATACATAATATGTTTTGTAATTTAATTATGAAAATATGATATTTATTTAAACCATTTCATATTTTACTATAAATATTTTTATTTTTTGCTTTCATTAAACAAAATTTCTAAATCTGCCCTGTCATAACCTAACCACATTTGGTTACTTGCAATTTTTACACACAATACTAAATTATTCAATCAATTGTATATTGTCTGGCATATCATGTTGAAATGGTAACAGAGGTGCAGTGCCATCACACTATATTGTAGTTGGCGTTTTTATACTAAACTTAATTCAGAATTCATAATACTTGACATGAGATTAATGTATTGGATTACATTCATTTTTACATTTAGTTATTTGAGTGAAGCTACTCCCTATTAAATTTGCTTAACAATTTTCACTTCGAAAAAGTGTAAATATAGCTCTCCAACTCCAGTCGTTATATCGTGGACCACGGTCCACAATGCATTGTGGACCGTGGTCCCAAAACGACATCGTTTCAGTAAGTGGGAGACGGAGTTCCGTAATTGACACTACAGTTCATCTTAAAAGATACTGCCTTACATTTGTTTTGATATTATCGAATGAAACTGTAGTTATATCGAAATGTAACTGTAGTTGTGTTGAAATGTAACTGCAGTGTATATAAACTGATACTGAATAACAGTTTCACATTTGTGTTTTATATTATCGAATGAAACTGTAGTTATATCGAAATTTAATTGTAGTTATGTTGAAATGTAACTGCAGTGTATATGAACTGATACTGAATAACAGTTTCACATTTGTGTTTTTATATTATCGAATGAAACTGTAGTTATATCAAAATGTAACTGTAGTAGTTGTGTTGAAATGTAACTGCAGTTGTGTTGAAATGTAACTGAAGTTGTGTTGAAATGTAACTGCAGTATATATGAACTGAAAGTGAGTGACGCGAATTCATCCGTCTGTTTTTCATTAATCAAAACGACGTCGTTTTGATGCGCGGTCCACAATCCACTGTGGACCACGGTCCACGATATAATTTGCGCTCCAACTCTATCAAATAGTGTAATAAGTTGCCTGACTAAAAAAAATTCAACAAGACCTTTAAAGCGGAAAAATAGTACAATTAGGCCATATATTCAAATGTTACTACTAATGTGACATTGATTAAGTTAACTCATAGTGTCATGATGATTATGTAGATTTTAATTCTGCACGTGGTGTCCATTTTTTTAAAAATATTTAATATATTGTTTTAAAAAATAAAATATTTTTTTAGAGTGCTATTGACTCTGTTATAGTGTAGTATCTGTCCATACATACTTTCTTAACCTATTGAAGCACAAAGAGTCAATACTCCCGCTCTGTCCTTCAAACCTGTGACCTCCCATTTGGGTTCGACCTCCCATTTAGGAGAGCCTCGTTGAAGTTCGAACCTGTAACCTCCCATTTGGAAGAGTCACATCTATGCCACACCTAAAATACAACTTAGTATAATATAATCGAACATGATTGTCTTTGTGTTTGTTTTACTAATAAAGCCGCAAAATAGTTAACGCATCTTCTCATCTTAGGTTGTGTTTGATTAGTTAAGCACTTTTGCACCTTATTATATGATATTTGATAGTAATTAATCATTATCATGTTTATTTACTTACTTTTGCTATTCTATTATTGGATTCAAACCTTTTAGTAATTATAAAGCACATTACTCTTTTTTAAATCGGAAACGGAGGGGTATATCCCAGGAGCGTGATAACTTAATGCAGCTCCACCACTCTACGCGCCCAAGTGACATGGGCCAAGTCATCAAAATAAGCCTCCTCCCCGATCACAGGACACACCTCGAAGATATTCCAGTCATCCACATGGAGAGCACCGAACGATGCCAAGCGGTCCGCCACTTTGTTTTGCTCCCTATAGATCACCCTCAAGTCGACTCTCCAATCTCTGTTAATCCAACCCCATGCTTCGCTAACAATGTGCGAGAGAGGGCCACGATCCGATTTAAAAAGTAAAGCACATTACTCTTTTCATCTTCTATTTTTGAACAATAGAATAACAAAAAAAAAAAAAAAGCTACAAATTTAAAAATAAAAAGGTAAATTTTCATCCATTAAATATGAAACTTTAATATGAGTATATATATGTATTAAATATTTGAGTTAATTTCATTTTTGGTGCTAGATTCATAGGTGAAAGTCCACTTTTAATCCTTCGTTTTCAGAAAAATCTCATTTGGTCATATGGTATTATTGTAGATGACCAATTTTTGTCCTCCATCAACAAAATTGCTTAAATTCCATAAAATACAAAGTCATTTAGGTCTGTAATTATGAATTTTTAAAAAAATTAAAAAATTAAAAAAAAAATATAATTGGTCAACCACTCAACCCGCTTTGTATAAAAAAGATTGAAATGTCCTTATATTTAACGACATTTTAACGATTTTATTGATGAAAGACAAAAAATATCATGCCACAATAATACTAGAACCAAATAGGGATGTTTTGAAAAAAAAAAAGGAACTAAAAATGAAGGGTCGCGTATAAATCTATCACAAAAAATTGAATTAACTCTAAGTATTTTTAAATATTTATTTTGATTTTAATCCTATTTACTATCAAACAAAGAGATTTCTTTTAGTTAAACTCATTACTATTACCATTTCTATTCTAATACTTTAACCAAATGCAACTTTTTATATTAGTGTTTTTTCTTTTTCCCGCCTAACATTATATTTGTTGTGTTATACAACGTTTTCTTCACTGGAAAATGAATTATTGATTGATCATTGGCGTTCATTGTCTTCTAGATTTGATATGGTTGTTTACCTAGACGGCTACTAGACCTTGTTTGGCCAATGGAGAGATGTTCAATTCAAGTTAGGCCAAACAAGAATTCACTGGATAAATTATTGGAGTCGTCGTTTATATATATATATATATATATATATATATATATAGGGTCATGTTCAGGTGTGGCCGCGCCCTTACGTGCGGCCGTGCGGTTTACACCACTCAATGTTAAGAAATGCACCACTCAATGTTACGAAATACACCATTCAATACATTGAGTGGTGTGTTTCTTAAATATGAAATACACCACTCAATGTTATTGAGTGGTGCATTTCGTACCATTGAGTGGTGCATTTCGTAACATTGAGTGGTGTAAACCGCACGGCCGCACGTAAGGGCGCGGCCACATTTGAATAAAAATCTATATATATATATATATATATATATATATATATATATAAATTGATTATTTACAACTTGATTTGTAACTCTTATTTTAATGATTCATTTGTGTGGATATTCAAATTTTATTTTTAATAGGTGCGCCATCTCCAACGGAAGACTGGAAACTCAGATGGCCTCTAATGAAGACGTCAAAACCGTAAAGTTTTTATGTTCTCGGTCAACATTACTGCGCCATATTATATTGTTCATCGATGACAAACATTTGGGATTTTTTTTTTCTCTATTTTGCCTTATTCGTTTTTATTAATTCCTTTTGTGTCTTTTTTGTTTAGTGTTATATTCACCTATTTTCTTAAAGACTTAAAAGATAAATGGTATATTATTACAAATAAATCATATCATTTGAAAGATCTCATAAAGACGATTAAGACGAGACTAATATTGAATATAGATTTATTAAAAAATGTAATGGATGTTATATGTTATATTATTGTACTTGTGGAATAAAAATATTATTTGCATTATAATTATATTTTATATTAAAATCATTAAAGTATTAATATAAATTTTTAATTTATAAGAATAAAAATTATTTTAGTGATGAAGAAATAAAATTTGGTATAAATAGGTTGGAGATGAAAGAATTTGGTGTAAGAATATGTTAGGAATATTTTTTTTGGAGTAAAATTTGGTGCAAAATTTGGTGTTTTGGATCGGAGATGGTTAATATTATGTATTCTAGACGTATATAGTTCATTGTCTTCTGTTCTTTTTCATTTTGCATTATTTGAAAAAAAAAACACTTTAATTTATTTTTTTTAAAGTTCAAAAAGTAATTTTAATCATAATTTTTTTTTTTACATCAGTCGGAGGGGGCAACCCCAGGATTACATTGGGAATACAAAGCTCCTACAGGAGGTTCTTATAGCATCTACATCAAGAGTTTATACTTGGTTATTGGAACAGTAGAGGATGACTTGGAAGGGAGAAAAATAAAAGAGAAAGAGGATTGGGAGCTCCTGCAAGCATTGAGCTATTTAGGTTTCCAAGCAAAATAATAAAAAAATTAATGTTTGTTGCTTGCTGTGCGCGTTTGGCGCAGAGCGGACAGACTTATTTATTTATTTATATACATATTTTTAAAAAAAATCATATTTGTTTTTTTTTTCTTCCCCTCTCATTTTCTCTATCCTAATCACACTTACAAAAACTCCTCAAAAACCGCAAAAAAACTCTATTGATAAGGATGTTCTTAAACTAGGAATGCACTGTTGATCCTTAACCGCCCAATTTGGGGGGGGGGGGGAGCGGAAGGGGAGAGTCCAGTCTCAAGCAAATATTCGAGGCCAACAGGGAGGATTTGGCCAGCGCATCAGCCACCTTGTTTAATTCCCTAAAGGTGTGCTTTATCTCTAGTTCAGAAGACGTCAGGAACTCTTTATGATAGGCTGCGATAATATTCTGGTAACTACGCCCCACTTTTGTATTCTTTCGAAGGTAGTCAACATTCACCTTAGACTCTAATTCGATAATAATCTTCTTAAAGCCTTGTTCGGCTGCCATACTGATTCCTGCCAAAACACCCTATGCTTCAGCTTTGAAGACACTACATTTGCTTAGGCTGTGTTTGGAAACTCGGGAAATAATTTCTGGAAATCATTTTCTGGGTTTCTCATGTTTGGCTACACATGGAAACCCCAGTCAACGGAAAATGATTTCCGTTGACTGGGGAAAATCAGGCCAAAATGGCGGAAAATGCACTTGAATCGTCGCCGGCTTTGGTTATCGGTAGAAACCAGTTGCTTTGGTTTCAGCCGGGAAGCCAGAGCACTGCTCTGGTTTCCGGAGCGGAAACAAGAGGGGGAGGGTTTTTTTTTTTTTGTTTGTTAATTATAATTTTATTTACCAAAGATATTATTTTTATATTATTATAAATATTTTAATATTTTAAATAAAATAATAAAAATATATAATTATACAATTCTATTAATTTTTCAGAAAATGAACCAAACACACAAAGACAGTTTTCCAGAATACATCCAAATACGGAAAATGAAGCCCTCGTCGGCCTCCATTGTTCCCCTGATCAGCTACACACCCGTCCGTGCTCAATTTCACAAAGTCTTGAGGCGATTTCTCCTATCTCAATACCAGGTTGTCGCCACTTCCAGGAAACTTTTTCTTCCTCACTAACTTTAAGAAAGCAGGGTATAGGAGCCCGCTCAGGTGAGAACAGATTCCTAGGAAAGAATTGAGAACCAATTGCAGCCATCTACGTGTCTAGATTTAATGGATCATATGTAATTTTTAAAAAAAATGTGGTGGAATTTTCGTAAATAATTCCAACTTTTGTGCAAGTAACATGTGTTAAAAGTACAAGTAACTTGTACAATTGTTCAAGTAGAAAGTTCAAGTAAAATCACTTAAAAGTGCAACCATTTTCACTTAATAGTGCAAGTAATTTACCTTTTTAACATTGGTGCACCAAAAGATAACGTCTTTCACATTGGTGCACTTAATGATAACGTTTCGTGCAACTAATGATAACGTTATGTGCACTTAATATTGATGCTCAGTGTACATTGTTTTTTGCACTTTTAATACATTTTACTTGCACTTAGGTGCACTATATGAAATTATTATTACTTGCGCTTTTAACACAATTTACATGCACTTCAAAGTTTCATTATTTACGAAAATACTACCGCATTTAAAAAAAATAGTGTTTCTAATCCGCTAGATTTAGACACGTGGATGGCTGCGATTGGTTCTCAATAATTACTCACATTAATGACATGATGTGTCATACTTTGAGATCAGAGAAATATCCATGTCAATAGAATTGATTGGTCTTTATAAATTAAATAAATAATTGATTACTCAGTAGGACCCGAGTGTAGGGGCCTTTGGGATTATCCATTCAATCTTTTGTGAAAGAATAAATAATTGATCGCTTATGATAAATATAAGTTTTAACTCCCAAATTAAGGTTTCTCATCATTCATGCCCTAAAAACGGGTAGAAAAGGTAAATTGCATTATACATGTTTCGATTAGTCCATAAGTATTTAAATGTATGTACAGTAGTTGCCATGTGCCATGCCGGGCTTGTTTATGCGACTACTAACAAAGCCAAATCTATGCACTATGCGACTACTAGCAAAGCAGAACTTATGATCTTATTCTGTATTGATTGACTAGTTGCCATGTGCCATGAGGCCGGGCTTGTTTATGATAAATATGACACAATAAAAAAATAATAAAATACCAATAAATTAAACAATAATGCCTAATTAGTTAGTCATTGAGATAATTATCACGCTAATTAGATGTAATTATATAAGCACCAATAGGCTATGAAACTATGAAAAATTCTCTCTCTAGCACCGTCTAGGGTTTTGGTTCTCTCCTAGGGTTTCCTTGGCTTTTCCACCGTTCCGGTTTCTTTGTTTTCCTCCGGGCAATCACCGATGCTACTGTTTGTTCTCTCTCTATAGCTACAGTTTGTTACGTGTGCTTTGTTCGTTCCATTGCTTTGTTCATCGTCCTGCATGGGGTCTTCAGTGCCAACGAATGGGGTTGCTGCTCTCACGACTCGATGGGCGGATATGGTGCTGGAGGACGAAGATGAGGCTTTTGCGCCGATGTCACCGGCCGAGTTGGGTGCTGGTGCGGAGGTCGTTTCTACCTGGCCAGTTGTTGGGCGTTTCTTGACGGAGAAGATGGTAAAGCTCGAACACATGAGGCAGGTTCTCGCATCGGTTTGGAAACCAGCCAAGGGTGTTCAGATCACGGAACTTCAGCCGAATTTATTTATGTTCGTCTTCTTCCACATTACTGATATGCAGTATGTGTTGGACGAGGGGCTATGGGCGTTTGATAATAGTACCTTGGTTTGTAGACAAGTTGACGACGACGTCTTGCCCGGAGACGTGAAGCTTGACACGATCGACATGTGGGTACAGTTGCATGGAGTTCCCATGGGTTATACGTCAGCCGTGATCCTAGAGCAGATTGGAAATTACCTGGGCAGGTATGTTAAAGGGGATGAGAGGTTTGCAAGGGCGGCTTGGTTGGATTTTTACCGAATCCGGGTGGCATTGCCAGTTGATAAGCCACTCAAGAGACGCATGAAGCTGCTCAAACGCGACAAAACGTGGTGTTGGGTAACTTTCAGGTATGAGAGATTGCATTGTTTTTGCTTCTTTGTGGTATGTTGGGCCACACGTACCGATTTTGCTTAAAGGCGAGGGAATCTCCGCTTCCCGTCGAGCAATATCTGTATGGTGCGGACCTCCGGGCAGGGCAGCGCCGAAGACCAAGGGCGATAGGAGACAGCTGGCTAGTGCCGGTCGGCGGGTCTCCGCGATCGGACGAGGTGGCGGGAGGTGCTACAGCTGCTACGGGTGGAGTCGTGGACGTAGTTGAAAGGCATGAGGCTGAAACCGTGGTTACTGCTGTGACGAAGAGGTGTCGTGAGGGCTCTGGAGGTGGCTCACGGCGGCATACAGGGGGCAATGCTGACATTGTGATGGTAGAGGTTCCAAAAAACTTGCATGTGGTGGGTTCTGGTTCTCAAACTCGCCCGTCATCATGAGTACCCTGAGTTGGAACTGTCGTGGCTTGGGCAATCCACGCACAGTTCGTGAAGTTGTGGACCTCGTGTCCCGTAAGAAGCCCGAGTTTGTTTTTCTGATGGAGACTAAGGCGGCACGGATTCATGCAGAGCGGCTCCGTGTCAGGCTTGGTTTCGAAGGCTTGTTCTATGTAGATAGTGTTGGGAGGAGTGGTGGTTTGGCGCTGTTGTGGAGGAAAAATAATACAACTAGGTTACTAAGTTTCTCAAGGAATCACGTGGATATAGAGGTGTCTGTGGCAGGGTTGGGGGCCTGGAGAATGACTGGTTTCTATGGCTTTTCGGAGCGAGGAAGGAGGAGTGGGTCGTGGGACTTGTTGAGAACCCTTGCAGGCAGGTCTGATCTTCCATGGGTGGTTATAGGTGATTTTAATGATCTATTATCCCAATCTGAGAAGCGTGGGGGCAATCCGCATCCTGATAATCTGCTCCGCGGCTTCGGGGAGGTGGTGGAAGACTGCGGTTTGGCTCAACTACCCATGGGGTTATCAGTATACTTGGGAGAGGGGAAAGGGAACATCGGATTGGATAGAGGAGAGGTTGGATAAAGTTCTTGTAGGTTCAGATTGGACTGCCTCTATGCTTGGGGCAAGTGTTACAAATATTCTTACTCGTAACTCAGATCATTCGGCTCTCCTTTTGGGAGTTAAGGATGAGGGGCGACAGTACCATGGTCTGCGTCGGTCTTTCAAGTTTGAGATGGCATGGGTTCATGAGTAGGGGTGTAGAAAACAGGTGGTGGAAGCCTGGCAGGAAGGCAGACATGCTGGTTTTCTTGGTTGTCTGCAGCTCTGTGGTGAGAGGTTAGCTACCTGGGGGGGGGGGGTGATCACCTTTATAAGTTTGGTAAGAAGATCAAAAAGCTGCGAGGTGATCAACTCCAACTCAAAGGTCGCTTGGACCCCCATTCGCTAGGGGAATATCAGCGCCTTGAGACAGAGTTGTGTCAGGTAGAGGCACAGGAGGATGCATTCTGGAGACAGAGGGCGAAGCAGCATTGGTTGAGGGATGCGGATGCCAACACCAAATTCTTTCACAGGTATGCCTCTACCCGTAAGAAGAAGAATACCCTCTCTAGATTAAAGAATGCATCTGATGTGTGGGTGGAGGGGGAGGGTTTGAATGCTGTTGTGCTTGACTATTTTAATGATATTTTTGCATCAAATCACTCTTCTGCTTCTATGGATATTTTTGCTGCGTCTGTTGTTCCACGTGTCACCCATGACCAGAATAACTCCCTTTTGCGTCCTTTTGAGCCGGAGGAGGTGAAAGCTACCCTCTTTTCTATGTTTCCTGATAAAGCTGCAGGGTCAGATGGCATGAACCCTGGGTTTTATCAGCATTATTGGGATGTGGTAGGATCCGATGTCTCTTCTTTTGTGATCAAATGTCTCAATGAATGTACCATGCCCGATGGTCTCAATGATACCAATGTGGTGCTCATTCCTAAGATGTCCTGTCCAGAGAAGGTGTCTGATTTCCGACCAATTGCTCTGTGCAATGTGGTTTACAAAATTATGGCTAAGATGGTGGCTAACAGGATGAAACCACTACTAGGAATCAGATTCTCAGAGTGCATTTATTCCAAACAGGCTCATTACGGATAATATCCTGGTAGCGGCTAAGGTGGGGCATTATTTAAACCGGAAACAGTGCGGTTTAGTAGGCTGGGGGGCCTTGAAACTAGACATGGCAAAGGCTTACGATCGTATGGAATGGCCTTTCTTGCGCACCATGTTACTGGCTTTGGGCTTCCATGAAAGATGGGTCAAGTTGATTATGCTTTGTGTGACTACAGTCTCTTATAACTTCTTGGTGAATAGAGTGAGTGCAGGCCAGGTTGTACCAACTCGGGGCATCAGGCAGGGAGATCCTCTTTCTCCGTACCTGTTTATAATCTGTGCTGAGGGGCTCTCTCTGTTGTTGCAGCAGGCCGAGGCAAGAGGAGGCTTTCATGGTTGCAGGGTTGCTCGGGGGGCACCACCAATTACCCATCTGTTCTTTGCAGATGATAGTCTGCTATTTTTCAAAGCTACAATTCAGGAGGCAGGGGTTATCAAGCAGTGCCTCACCGATTACGAGCACATGTCAGGCCAGACGGTAAATTATCATAAATCCAGTGTGTGTTTCAGTGGGAACACGCCAGAGGCGGATAAACATGAGGTGATGGCAGTTCTGGATGTTGTTCAAGCGCCTAATTTTGGAAAATATTTGGGACTGCCATCCTTTATAGGGAGGGAGAAGAAGGCTGTTTTCTCATATATTGAGGACAGAATCAAACATAGGATTGGCTCATGGAACAAGAAGATGATTTCGCAAGTAGGGAAGGAGGTTCTGCTTAAGAGTGTGGCCCAGTCTATGCCTACATTCTCAATGAGCGTATTTCTGCTCCCTGACTCAATTTGTATGTCTACTGAGAGGGCCATGAATCGCTACTGGTGGGGATCTGGGAATGATAGATGTATACACTGGAAGGCCTGGGATCGTTTGTGTGTCCCCAAGAAGTATGGAGGTTTGGGTTTTAAGGATTTGAAGGCTTTCAATCTGGCTATGTTAGGCAAGCAGGCCTGGCGTTTTCTGACAAGACCCCATTCGTTGGTAGCAAGAGTTTATAAAGCCAGGTACTTTCCCAAGACTTCTTTTATTGATGCTACCCTGGGTTGCTGCCCAAGTTTTTGTTGGAGGAGTATTATGGCCGCACATGAGATGGTTTGTAATGGGGTTCGCCGAAGAGTGGGGAATGGGAAAGACACACTCATCTGGGGACATCCATGGTTGCCTGATAACCCTTCTCCTATGGTGCAAACACCTATGCCACATCAACTCAATGGTTCTTTGGTTTGATCCAGTTTCGGGAACTTGGGACCATTCCATTATTCAGGACATATTCATTCCAAGTGATGTGGACCGCATATTGAGAATCCCGGTCACCCCGCAGTATGAGGACTCCTGGTTCTGGTTAGGGGATCCAAAGGGCTGCTACACAGTTAAAGAAGGGTACAGGTGTATCATTGGTAATTTTGAGCATACCCGGGCACCTTTGATAATTGGTTACATCTTTGGAAGATAAAGTGCCCCGCGAAATGGAAAACTTTTGTTTGGAGAGCCCTAACTAATTCACTTCCAACCACTACCAACTTGATTATAAAGAGGGTAGATACTGATTCATCATGCCCAATGTGTGGAATTTTTCATGAAAATACAATGCACTCACTTGTTTTATGTGATTACTCAAAGCTAGTATGGAATGAATCTCAATTGCATGTGACTAGTATGATTGGTAGTGACTTTGGGGAGTGGTTTGGTAATGTGATTGCTATGCTAATGGAAGAGAACATTGTGTATGTTGTAGCAGTGTTATATCATCTGTGGAGGGCCAGAAATCATGCGGTTTGGGATGGTTATTTACCACGGCCGAACCGTGTATGGCAGTCAGCACGTGCAACAGCAACAGCCTGGAAGGAGATCCACACCACGCCAGCTCCGCAGCAGCAACCCGCGGCAGTACCAACTTCGTCGGTCTCCAGCCCGCAGTGCTTCTTCGACGCTGGTTTCAACCCTCAGACTAGCACGGCCACGGTAGGTGCGGTCCTTTTCTCGCAAGAAGGAGGGTTCGTGGCTGCCTTCAATGGTCAGCTTCCGCCCTGCACTTCGCCGCTTATGGCGGAATAGCTGGCCTGTAAGGAGGCTCTATCGTGGCTAAAAGATCGGGGCATAGAGTCTGCATGCATCTACACAAATTGTTCCACACTCAAGAGTTTGTTGACCACGGATAGTACTAATTTATTTTCTTATGTTCGTTACTCCGTGGACGCCGCTAGGGCAATTATGTCTTCCTTTACTAGTTGTTCAATTTGTTATATTCCTAGAACTGCAAATAGAGGGGCTCACGTTCTTGCTACGTTGGCCTTCTCTCAGCTTGATTTTTTGTTTTGGGATTCTATCCCCCCAAACTCTATTTCTGAGTTGATTTAATATATTCACCCACTTGGTGGTTTTCAAAAAAAAAAAAAAACAATAATGCATGGTTACCACTTAAATAGGTACTACGTTATTTAAATATGTACCACTTAGTTTTCAAACAAAAAGGTACCACTTAAATACCTACGAATTTTAGTGTTTTACCAACATAAATGTGTTAGTAATTTAAATACCAACGGGTTTTAGTAGTTTACCTACAAATGAGTACGATTTGTATGTTGGTAAATTTGATTTCTCTTCTAGTGTGAATTACATTTTTTTGGGGGCTTATTGGCTGAAAAATATTCAAATCTTTATACTTTATAACAATTATATATGGACCTCTAAAATTTAGATTTAAAAAATCCAAACCTTTGTATTTAGTGACAAATATATATACTCAACATGCAAATCAAAATTATATTAAAACCTTTAAATTTTTTCAAATTAATATTAAGCATTTGTATTTTACATTAATTATAATTCTAATCCAAGAGAAAATTCAATCCAACCCTAATTTCTTGAGTTTTCACAAAAATTATTTAAAATTTTGTAACATAACATCAAAATTTTAAAAATATAATATGTCAAAATATATGCATTATACAACCAAAAAAAATCGAAGCATACCATTTAAAAATATTTTACATATTTAAAATCATGCTCAAATATTATATTATAGCTTCCAATTAATACTTAAATAAAGAGGATTTGATTGTTTTTATGGTTAGCTTCCAATTGAAAAAAATGATGCGGGGGGAGAGGGCAGTGGCAGGGGCATGTCATAGGAAATTAATTATTGAGAAAATTGTAATTTTTGACCCTTACAAATATGTCAATTATTAATGTTTCACTTGAATTATTAGTGATGTAAATGTTGTCACTTAATTTTTAAAACATGACATATATTGCCTTTCCACTGAATTATTAGTGGTGTAAATGTGGTTACCAACTGTTTTTCTTATTCGAAGACCAAGTTTTTTGTTCTCCATTTCTCTTTTTTTTGGTTTGTTCTCATTCCGCCAACAACAATGTTTCTTCTTTTTCCTATTAAAGAAGGGCAATATATGTCACATTATAAAAATTGAAGAACAACATTTACATCACTAATAATTCAGGAGTGACATTGATAATTATATTGACATATTTGTGAGTGGCATAAATTATAATTTTTCCTTAATTAAATTCTCACACATGCTGACCAACATCAATTGGTTATTAGGCATAAAAATAAATTAAAGTTTCAAGAACACTAATTAGTCATCATGTCAGTGCGAAAGGATTTGAAACAATTTACCTAGTAAAGTTGAGGAAAAATCACTTTAAAAGGCATAAAATCACTTTAAAAAGACACACAATCTTCATGGAAATTAATATTTGTATGTAGTCATTTTTACACTGTATTTTGCAATAGTCATAAGGTCGGGTAAGTTCTTTTGCCGCCATTCACGACATTATTTGAGTTTGAATAAAGGGGGGTGAAATTCAATATTTTAATTTGACATGTTTTAAGATTAAAAAATATATATATGTATAAATTAATGTTGTTTCAGATATTTACCATTCTATGAAAAGCGGGGAAAAACAAACTAAAGAATACGCTTTTTATCAAAAAGAAAAAAGACGGTTTGAGGATAAAATATTTAATACACATCGTGAACCATGACTATTGATAAATACATACTCCGTAGTTTATAAATTTTTGCATTATTCTTTAAGTATTTTTTCCATGTGCTTATATTTTACTATAATGTACTAATTAACTTATAACAATTTTACATATTTTGATCATCTTTCGAAGTTAACTTGTGTTTTGGTTATATTTGTTGATTAAGGTACAAAAATTGGATAGCTTATAGAACTAAGGAAATGACTAAAGCACACCTTGATGGGTAAAAAATTGGTGTTATGGCCTTGATTATATATAAGCAAATTAATGCAAAAATCTATCAAAAGTATGCGTACAAAGTTGAAATTTCTGTCCAAATAAACATCTTATCAATATTTTCATCATTACTCAATGTAGGGAGGTCTAATTTTGGGAGGTCTAATTTTTTCAAAATGTGCTTTTTTTTTTTTTTTTAGTACTACTAAACCTACTGGAGCAGCACAACAACTGCCTCCACTGAGGGGCTCGAACCCACTCCAATCAACCATGTAAGAGTGTTTTTTGGGACACCAGGTGCCACTAGACCACAAAGTCTTTGGCTAAAAAAAAAAGTGCTTTTATTAATACTCAAAATAAAGTCTATACATAAGCTGAGCCCAAAAGTGACCCAATCTCACCATCACCAATCATTATTGCATGGACCATGGTCCACATAGCTGTGTGGACCAAAAATAAAAAGTACATTATTTTTGTACTGAAGGTACATCATTTTTATACTGTAGGTAAATTATTTTAGGGTACATTATTTTTGTACTGAAGGTACATTATTTGATATATACTGTCAAATAATGTACCTACAGTACAAAAATAATGTACATTCATTATAAAAATAATGTACTTTTTATTTTTGGTCCACACAACTGTGATCCATGCAATAATTTGCCCACCATCACGCTATGTCAAAATAAACAAACAAGGCCCAAAAGTGCTAATCACACAAGTAAAAGTTCTTCTATCACAATCTTCAAGTCTCCTACTTTCCCTAAGGCATTCAACAAGCATTCACACATTCAAAAAACTTCAAAAGTCTCATGCTTCTTACCCTACACCTCAGGGTGGGAACGATGCCCAGAGACCGGGCTCATACGCCTCCCTACCACCCTTAAGGCTAGGGCTAACTTCCAAGGTATAGATCTCTACATTTTACCCTCGGAAGCTTTCACAACCCGCTCCTTAAGTAATGGTTCTCACCTCCTTCCACCCTTGCACCCCTAGTCATCTCCCAGCAATGGTAGAAGATAATTGTATTTTTTTTCCCACTTAATTTTACAATTAAAAGTAAATTGTTTTTTTTTTTGTTTTTTTTTTTACCATTTTTAGTGGGAAAGAATTGCAATTCCATGATATGTATTGAAAAAAAACAAGGTTAAATTGTGAGGACCACATTACTCATCTCTAATAATTCTATTATTTTGATGAGCCACATAGGCTCGAACTCACCTCCTTCCATGTGGGAGTCCAACCGAGTGCCACTAAACCACCAAGGTCTTTGGCACCAAATAATATAATTTAAATTTATACTTTATTTGTAAATTATTCTTTTCCGAATTGCAATTCTTTTTTTCCTAATTTCCACGCATTACAACCAAATGCTTTGTAAGTTCCGGATTTTCTTATCTTTAAATCATGAAAAATGATAAATATTCTTTCAAAAAGAAAATTTATATCACATTTTTATTTTATTGGTTGGAGGGAAAAATTATGACCATTTTTTGGGGGTCTAAAATCTATATCAATCAAAGCATTCATATAAATAAAGACTAAAGAATTGAATATAAGGTGGAAATATGTGCAATAGGAAGTAAAATGGGAAGTGGAAAGTAGAGTATGAGCCATTAGTTATTTAGTTGTTATTTGATACTTTTTTTATACTTATTTTGAGTTTTAATTAATAGTTATATGAATAAGGTTTTATAAAATATACATAGTTATTCTTATACGCGATGCGCACAAAATAAGTGCCTAATATTAGTATTTATATTAAAATTTTAAATTTATTTAAATTTTAATATAGTAGATAATAATAATAATAATAACAACAACAACAACAACAACACGGGTTCCACTCCAATATTTTTATAAATTGAATATTTATATTTTAAAAAATAACTAACATATAACTCTAATATTTAATGTGTATATATTTATATTATTATTATTATTATTGAAGAAGATAAGAAAATATATGGTGGATATATGCATGTGCATAGTAACAATAGTGGAAAAGATAACGGAAGTTATAACGGTAGGGGGTATATTTGTCCAAAATATTATGTAGTACAACTTTTATAGCATAATGTACAAAAAAACTTAACGGAAAAAAGGGACATAAATGAGGGGTATAACCTTCATTCACATTTATTATGTATATATATATAATAAGTATTTTATATTTTTATTTGGTTTTGCAGTTGTAAATAATTTATTAAAAACGATAATAAGAAACAACAAATAATTGTCGAAGTTTAAAATTTTTATAGCGTATGACACCAATATGCTTAATTATTAACTTCCATATTTCTTCTTCTTTTAACGAGGTTTTCTCCTCGCCTTGTGACCCTAGTCGGCAAAGGACCACAAGAAGGTTTTCTCCTCGCCCTGTAAACCAGCCTAAGTTACTGATATGGATTAAATCATTTAGTGTATTTTGTATGTAAATGATGGTGAATATGAAAATCACATAAAGAATAGAAAGCAGATAGCCGAAAATCAGCCCCCGAAGCCTTTCTCATTCATTGCTCTTATTGAATATTGTAGAGAGAGTTAGGAGCAATCACATGAGTGTTTTCTAGAGAGAGAGCCCAGAGAAGAAAAAAAATCCCCTAAAGTGAAGGGCCAAAGCCCTTATATAAGCTAAAAATATATAGTACGTAGTATAATACGCTAGGCATACATATAGTCTTCGTAGGGCGGTACACCCGGGGTATATTCCCTATCAGTTACCCATATCAGAGCTTATTAGAACTACTGCTCTGATATGCTTTGATTCTAGTTCTAATATGCTCTGATATGCTCTAACAAATGAGTTTAGTAGTACAATATGTTAATATGTCTAATAAAAATATAAAAATAAAAAAAAATATTTTTTAGAATAATGGTTCTAAAACATTTACATTCTAGGAAGGTAGTTCATCTATAAACTTGCCTATTTTTGTCTATTAGATCCAAAGGTACACTTGCCTATTTTTGTCTATACAGATATTGGATGCCCTAAAACATTTACATTCTATGAAGGTAGTTCATCTATACATACAACCAAGTCTACTGACTTACCCTACTGATAACGTTATACTTACCGGATTTGGGAATGCAAGATGTATAGAAGATGTGGCTATGATGCCTATCTTTTCAGCTACCCAGAATGAAAGAGCTAAATATCTGCCACCTGACTACCTTCATGCGGCACTAATCAAACAAAATTACTGTTCTACCATCCTAGAATCACAATATCGTTAATTGACACTCAATACCGTTAATTGAATCACAACTAACTACTCTGATATGCTTTGATTCTAGTTCTAATTTGCTCTGATATGCTCTAACAAATGAGTTTAGTAGTACAATATGTTAATTTTTCTCATAACAATATAAAAATAAAGAAATATTTGTTAGAATAATGGTTCTAAAAATATGAGGAATCAAGGTTATGATAATGTTTCTAATATGAAAACAAGTTATTCAAAAACGACTAAAGGGCCTTTTTTTTCTTATACGCCCCCCCACACTAATATCATTCGTCCATGTCTTTTTCCACAAAAATATGTATTACAAAGATCATATACCCCTACGTCAGGGACGAGTCCTTAGCTAGGATGACTATTAGATCCAAAGGTACATTTGCCTATTTTTGTCTATACAGATATTGGATGCCCTAAAACATTTACATTCTAGGAAGGTAGTTCATCTGTAGAGTTAATTCAAGCAATGGTCCCCCGACTATGTTGATTTTTCAAAATTGGTCCTCGTCTTTTAATTTGGACAAAAAAGACACTTGACTATTGAATTTGTTCCAGCAATGATCCTTCCGTTTATATACAGTTAGTTAGGCGTTAAATGTGGGGTAAATGGATCTTTTCATTATATGACCTTCTTCTTCTTAATAAAAATCCCCTCCAATGGCTATCGAAGAAATTCATGGTTTCTTGGTGGAGGGCTTATACCCCAGCTCTCTTTGCGCCAGAGTGATATTAGCGTGCGTGAACGACACGTCTCCGTTCCTCGGCATTGCCACCACCTTCTTCTTCGCCTTCACCTTCAAAAGCTTCTCCAAAATGCCCACCAGCCTCCCAACAGGCACGGGCTTCGTGTTCCCCAAATTGAACACTGTAAGCTCTACATGGCAGCCCTTCACTGCATCGTGATGTCCGTGATGTAGGTGAAGTCCCGGGCGACTCGGTTGTCTCGAATATTTTGATCTCAGGATGTCCTTTGTGAAGCTGAAATACGCCATGTCCGGCCTTCCCCACGGGCCGTAAACGGTGAAAATGTGAGCATAAATATAATATGTGCAGTCCAACTATCAGCTTAGACTTTTAGTTGAGATGGAGCACATGCTTTAATTTGGTATCAAATCTCCGCGCCACCCAACAATCTCCGCACTTCCACGTGTTGCTTGGAATCCATCGCACACGTTGAGGGGGCGTGTGAGCATAAATATAATATATGCCGTGGATGTGATTATATGCCTGCGCGATTTCTTCGCCGGCTTTTTTTGTGGCGGCTTTTTTTGTGGCGGCGTAGAGGCTTGCGGGTTTGTCTGTTGTGTCGTTCTCTGTGAATGGTACTTTGGAGTTTAGCTCGTAGACGGAGCTGGACGAGGCCCAGACTATTGCGGGCTGGGGATTCGCGGCCTTGCAGGCTTCGAGCAGGGCGACGAAGCCCGCGATGTTGCTGTGGATGTACGAGGTCGGGTTGTGGATTGCGTACCGGACGCCCGCCTGGGCCGCTAAATGCATCACGTGGGTGAACGCCACGGCGTCGAAGAGGCGCTGCAGCAAAACGCCGTCGTTTATGTCGGCTTCGATGACGTGAACCCCAGCCCGCTCCAGGATGGACTTCCGGACCCGTTTCAGCCCGACTTCGTAGTAATTGTTGAAATTATCCACGCCCAAAACCCCATCTCCGCGGCGTTTCAGCGCTAGAGAGACGTAGGACCCGACGAAACCCGCAGCGCCCGTTACGAGGATCGAGAACCCCTTCTTGGACTTGGGCAACGCCGACGCCCGAACCCGACGCTCTCAATTCGGGCCGAGACTAACGGTTCGGGCTGGGGCCACTAAGTCCGTCAGATTCCGGCGGTTGCTCCCGGCAGGGTTCCCCGGCGGCGAACATAACAAAAACAACAGAACACAAAAGATCAAAACGAAGGATCCAAGAGTGAACCTTGGGAAATGAGAAGGGTACAATCGGAGCCGGTAAAAATTTCCCTTTTCCATCTTTAACTTCCCCGGCGTAGAGGGTAAAGCGTCGAGGTGAGAAAGCCCCGTCATCAATTGAGTAATCACAGCCCAACAAGAAAGACACAAATAACAATACATAAAGGGTTTACGGTTAAAGAAAGCAGTGGACTCACAGTTCAGGCAGCCATGAACGAGCTAAGGTTTTTGAAGCAGAGGAAAGGTTCTACGGCCGGCGAACTTTAGGTGGCGTGTTTGAATTGTGGAAGGTGAAAAAGGGAGAAAATTATGGGTTTTCGATAAACGAAAAAATCTAAATTCAGTAAAATTTCAGTTAGGCCTTCCCTAATAGTTTAAGGTTTTTCTCAAGATTTTTGTGGGCCCAAATATCCACTTCATCATCCACTATCTCACTCAATCTCAAAAACTCATCTTCCCATTAGTTTTAAGTTTTTCACAGTTTTTTGTGGACCCACCATTAACTATCTAATATTTTAATTATTTCTTTGTTTATTTGAATTATAAATTTTAATTGTAATGAAAATTAATTTAAATAAACATAATTACATTTAATTAAAATGATAACTACAAATATTTAATTTCATTTTTGTTGTTTCTCTATTTATTTTAATTATAATTAAATCATTCAAAATTTAATTCTAAAACTATATTACATATTTAAATTTTGTTAAAAATTTAAAACAAAAATAATAAAAAAATAAAAACAAACAAATAATTAAAAAATAATAATAAGGAATAGTGGAGAACTAAAGCAGGTTACGCAGCTAACGAAAAAAAAAGAGAATATAAAACAAAAAGAAAATAATAAGGATTGAGAATCACTGTGAAGCAAAACTTTTGTTTTATTTTTATTTTTTGAACAAAATCCTGACACACGCCAGTTTCTTGCAGGAGAACAATTTCTCCAAATTACACCATCTCCATTTGTTTTAAAATTTCATCTGTCAGTTTTTTTCCTTAAAACTTGTGTCAAAGAGAACTATTGGGGAGGGCCTTATAGCTTTGAATAGGTCTCTTTGATTATGCAATTACCCAAATTCAGCAAATTAACTTTAAAATATCTCATTTTTAATTACTTCCTTTCTTTTATTCATCTAAAATATACTCCCCTAACTAGTTATAATGTTGGTATTGTGCGATTAAATTAATGCTCAATATGAAAATTCAAATAAATAAATACTTAGTGTAAATTTTAAATATTAAATAATTAAAATGAAATAAAAATTATTATTTTCAATGTAATCAAAATGAGTATTTTTAACTTGTAATAAAAGTATTAGTAAATATGAGTATTGATGATTTTAAAATGAGTATTTTATAATCGATATTAAAAATGAAGTATGTTATTTTCATATTAAAATAAATTAAGTCTTCTTAATGCGATACTGATGAGTATGTAAAACTTAACTTCTTTTTTTTCTTTTTTTTTTTTTTTTTGTTAAAAGTGAAATTATTATAATAGGCTTAATGATGTTGTCAAATAGTCATTAAAAAGTTATGCAAAAAAGTTATATAATTATCACATGAACTCATAAGTTTTCCTTGTGTATATGATTGAGGGCTCAATTGTTATTATATGTGAGCTATTTATCTTGTAAACTATAATTGATATATCAAAATAGAGTTAATTTCATTTTGGTCCTAGATTTATAGGTGGTAGTCCACTTTTAGTCATTTTTTATTAGAACATCCACATTTGGTCCTAGTATTATTGCGGCATGACCATTTTTATCCTCCTTCAACAAAATCGTTAAAATGATGTTAAATACAAGGGAATTTTGATCTTTTTTTTTACCAAGTAAGTTGATCAGCTATATTTTTATTTTTACTTTTTTGAAAAAATTCTTATTTGAAGACTGAAATGCCCTTGTATTTATGAGAATTTTAACAATTTTGTTGATAAAGGAAAAAAATGGTCATGCCACAATAATACTATTTCATTTTTATCACAAGGAAGAAACGAGTTGAAAAAAGCAAAAAAAANAGTTAAAAAAAAAAAAAAAAAAAAAAAAAAAAAAAAAAAGAAGCACAAATTTCATTTTGTGTACATTAATTTCATTGTTATAATAATATAGAAATAAAATACTTTGTTGTTGTTATATTATTATTATTATTATTATTATTATTATTATTATTATTATTAAAGTGTTAGAAAATATTTTACAATAATGAGTAAGTTAAAAATATAATAAATAGTTAACAGAATATTACATTATTAAAGTTTGTACATGAAAAAGAGAAAAGTAAAAATGATAACTTTGAAAATTTCTTATCACTGTACAAAGAATAAATTAAATTGTATAAGTTATCCATTCATATTATTACACCAACATAATTTTTATTTTGGTTATATATTCACATGAAAATATATTCCTAGGAGAAAACTAATAATCAATCTCAATCACCTATTTGGAAAAATCTAACCTACTACCTAATGCAGTTTGTGAATAAAAGTGATGGTACTATAATAATTTTCTCCAATTTTGAAAGTGTAATTTTTAAGATTGTAGAATGTAATTTTTAATAGTGTATAATGCATTTTGGGATAAAACTTAAAAACTAAACAAAAAAAATTAATATTAAACATAAATAATAAATACTAAACTGTAAAAAGTTAACACATAAACCAAATTAAAAAGTAAAATACTAAACCAAACCATAAAATAAACTATAAACTCTAAAAAATCTCCAAATTACAGTATAGTATAAATAATTCTTATGACTATTCTTGGTCTCGATTGTTGTTTTTGTTAGAATAATGAAAATTGATTAATATATTTTGTGCAGTAAAACTTTTGTTATATGGTCTAATTTCATTGGCAATCACAGTGTTCAACGTCAACATGGTAAAAAGATAAATAAATAAAAAGCATATCATTTTTCTTACTAAGATAGTTATACACTATTCACTCCCTAAGGTGAAATTATCTAAAAGCTTTAAAAATAATTTTATTTTTAAAATCCTTTTATTAATTAATCATAAATTGATTGAATCTGAGTTGATAAAAGAGTTCAGGTAACAGGAAACAAATATTAAAAAGTGATTTTAATCTTTTTATTGTCGTTTATTCACAAGAGGAAACCCACTTAGCTTGGATCAGCGGGAGAAGAGATAAAATCATTATTCCATGACTTATTGTGTGAACTATGAATAAAAAATACATTTTTAATATAATAAAGGTACATTATTTGTGTACTAAATGTATATTATTTGAAAGTACACTATTTGAGTATTGAAAATAAATTAATTTGTATATTATTTAATAATGTACATTCAGTACATAAATAATATAATTTTAGTATACTAAAATTGTGACTTTTATTCATGGTATGCAGAAAAATTTGTCAAGAGAAAAGATGTGGGGTTTATGGGCCGTTCTGCCTCTAGGCTGTTTAACACTTTGTGCAGTTGACCCAATCTGCAGGAATGGAAATGGGCTGCTAGGCTTTCTTGGGCTTTAGCAAATAAAGCCTAAAAGTGGTGCTTCACTATTACCACTGCGTTGCAATCTTTAAAATATGTAGAGGATACAGATGCTATATAGTAGACTATGGTTCGCATAGTGTTATGTGGATTATGGTCGTCAAATGAAATTGTAGTAGAATTAAAATAATACTTTAATACTGTTATAATAAAATTAGTGTATGTGGAAAATGAAATTAAAAACAGAGCTGATTCATCAATGTATATTTTCAAATAAAACTGTAGTATAATTAAAATGATATTTTAGTATTTTTATAATGAAACAAGTGTGTGTGGAAACTGAAACTAAAATCCAGAGTCGTACAATAACATTACAATAACATATATTGTCAAATGAACATGGAGTATAATTAAAATAATACTTTAGTATTACTATAATTAAACTAGCGTGTGTGGAAAATGAAACTACAAAATAGAGCTTATGCAATAATGTATATTGTCAAATGAAATTGTAGTAAAATTAAAATGATACTTACTTTCTGGACCTCAGTAATTTGGTGGAGAGGACTAGTCAAATGTACCTTGGGGTTTTGGTTCTTAAATGATCATGGTGGGGAGGACTTGCTAGGATGAGCATTTGAAGGTCTTTGTGTGGACCTATTTTCACTCTATAATATGTTATGTCTTGCTTCTTGAAGAGTTTCTTGTGTTGATAATGAGCTATGTTGTATGTTCTTGAATCCTTATGGATCCTTATGGTTGTTGTTGCATTTTGTATTGAGTCTATGAGTTTTCCTAAGTCTGAGCTACGTATTCGGGTTTGGCCTAGCGGGAGAACCTCACGGTCGAATTTCCACCGTGAAGTACGATTCATGCGGTAGTGATCGGCGCGGGTTTGGCCTAGCGGGAGAACCTCACGGTCGAATTTCCACCGTGAAGTACGATTCATGCGGTAGTGATCGGCTGGCCTCCTGCCCCCGTCACTATACCGTTTGGTTGTGGGTTGTGCTTTCTAGTGTCTGTTTGGTTTCCTTGTCTTGACCCTCATGTTTCTTTCTTTGGTTCAAGATGAGTATATTGTGAGTTATGCAAATCCTTTGCTTTGCTTCGGACGTTGAGTGTTATTATCTATGGTTTGGCGTACACAAGTCAAGTTTTATCAGACTCATTTTGAGATTTGATTTGCACCACTCCCTCGCTCCGTGCGCGAGTGAGAGAGCCTCTATGCTATTGTATAAATATGGTGCAAATCTACTTCCCTAACCAATGTGTTACAAAAGCTTACTTTAAAGTTTTTCCACATGAATTTCAATATCAAATGGGTCTACTTTGAGAACCAATTTCTCATTCACCCATCGTCTATTTTGAGCGTACAATATACCAATCTCTTCGTCTAATTACGAAGAACCTGAATCCACTTTGACCAAACCCAAATCAGAAGTGGACCCTACATATATTTGTACTACAAAATGACCACTTAAAATGCCATTTTATGTTATTTTCCAACTCTATATATATATATATATATATATATAATCAGTGTATATGTCTTTTTGAAGATCTAGACCCTTTATATTGTTCTATTACCAAGAAGAAGAAAAAAAAGAGGATTTTGAGGTAGTTAATAACGTCATTTTTAATGACATTTAAACATATTACCAAAAATGGTCATGCCACAATAATGTTAGGACCAACTAGATGTTATGAAAAAAAAAAAAGATAACTAAAAGTATAATTATACATATGAATCTAGGACCAACTAACAACGGAAAATGAATTAACACTTAGAACTGAATAGTCCCAAATGCTCATGGTTAAGGTCATTTAGATACTAGGTGGACAAAAAATAGTCATGTCACAATAATATTAAGACAAAAAGGATTTTTAAAAATAAAAACTAAAAGTGAACTAACACCTATAAATTTATGATTGCCAAAAGCCTTGTGGTCGAGTGGCATAGCTATGGCTTCTTAAATGAGAGGTCTCAGATTTGAACTCTAATTTAGGCATTGATTCTTTGCGTTTTAGTAGGTTGAAAAAGTACCTATTGAGGTGGATCATGCTTTGTGGCATTAGCCATATGAGATAATTATTGGTGGATTGTGATTAGCAACATCTGCATCTTGATTGCAATGGGCGGTGAGCACACCACCACTCAAAGACGGTTCCCAACATCTATCTTTAAAGATTGGACCGGATCTGTAAGGCGGTGTGTGCATTGGATGGGCAAATTATGTTATCGACATGGGTCCACCTTGTAAAGTGGATTCATGTTCATGTTCACAATTTTAAAATTTTATGTTTATAATTTTACGATTAAAGTGTCATTCCGTACCATGAACTATATTGGATTATTCATGTCACACCTTGAACTTTCATAACGTCCATTTCGATACACAAACCATTAATTTTTTTTCATCTAGCATTTTTTACAGGTTACCAGGTTACTATGATGACATGGCACAGGTAATTAGCTTATGTGGATCTTCTTTTTAAGTCAACCCAAAATTTTTAAGTAAACCCCAAAAATTAACGCCTCACGCTGCCTCTCCCCCATGCCTTCAACTGGACCAGTGCTCACTAGACCAAATCACCACAGCCCCTCCACAATCCACTGCTCCTCCCCTCCCTTGCGGCAGCATGCGCTGAGCCCACCAACAAGGCAACAACCTACCTAGGGGTGACCGCGATTCGTTCCAGTTCTGAACCGCCGGTTCACGGTTCCAAGGTTACACAAACCAGAACCGGAACCTTATATAAAGGTTCCGGTTCCGATTCCGATTCAACCGGAATTTTTTTTTTTAGTATATATAATATGTTTTGTTATTATAAAAACCATATTATAAATATTTATTATTATTATTTTGGTTACTGCCTACTGGCAGTAGCTAAATATAATTTTTTTTTATATATATTTAGCTACTGCCAGTAGCTAAATGCTTAATATAAGAATTTTTTTTTAATTATTTTACAGTTCCGGTACCGGTTGTTGTGCTGGAAAAGATTTAGAAGAAAACAAAAAAAAAAAAAAAAGAAGAAAAAAAAAGTCCAAGTCAGCATAGATTACCTATAACTTGCAGGTAACCAGTAAAAAGTGCTAGATGAAAAAAAAAATTAATGGTTTGTGTATCGAAATAGACCTTATAAAAGTTCAAGGTGCGGCATGAATAATCCAATATAGTTCATGGTGCGGGATGACACTTTAGCCTAATTTTAGAATTCTATGTTCATAATTTTAGAACTTTATATCCATAATTTTGAAATCTTAATATATAAAATTACATTACTCAATATTCACAATCTTTGAACTCTATATTCACAATTTTGGTTTATATATTCAAAAATTGTGTTAATACTATCAAATATAGAGTTTCGAAATTGTGAACATAGAGTTCAAAAATTATAAATATATAGAGTTCAAAAGTTGTAAATATAAAGTTATAAAATTGTGAACATAGACTTGGGTACACCTTTCAAGGTGGACCCAGGTCCATGGCACAGCAACTGGTGTACATTGGGGCCAAGAAAATGCAAGTATCACATCTTTGAATCGTATTCCATGTATTGGTGCAGCCGTGGTGTTGGATATTTATATGTAAATGGTTAAATATATTAATTTAATCATGTTTACTGAAAGCATAAATAATATTTTGGAGCTGTAGAATTGGAAATATTATTTATGTTTTTTTCTCTATTACAATGCAAGTATTTGTTCATAACTACTTTCTCAACTTATTGAAGCACAAGAGTCAGCATTGCCCCCACTGAGGCTCAAACCCACCACCTCCCGTATAAAGGGAAGGGTTTGATGCCACTGGACTATAAGGTCCTTGGCAAGAATTTTATGTTTTTAATTGATAAGAATGTTGGGAAAATTTTCATGTTTAGAGAAGTTGTTTAAAAAAAGTTAGAGAAGTTAGACTGATTAACTTATTCTCTCGAGCTTACTTCTTGAAAGTTTACCTCTCGTGAGTTAAGTCTTTTCCAGGAGGATTATTGAAATTTTTTTAAAAATCAGTAATAATGAGATATTATAATTGATAAGGATTAATTCCTATATGTATTGAAGTGCATAGCAGTATATGTAAAGTATGAAATCAAGGGGAGAATTTAGACCAAATAACTATTGTATTGATTGATCTTCAATAAAGTAGAGAGAATAGAGAGCATTATTGCTTCTTAGGCCTTTTTAGAGAGAAGTAGAGGGAGGGTCACAAGTCGGAACGTTATACCGTGGACCAGGGTCCACAATACATTGTAATTTTCTTGTAGTGCTGGTCCGAAACTAGCTGTATTGTTACGGATTTTACAGTTTTTTTTAAAAAAAATTAAAATATAATTGTAATTTGAACAACAACAAAAACAATGACGAAGAAGCAAGAACAAAAAAACACACAGAAGTTCATCAGATCACAAAAACACACACGACAAAAAAGGTGAATATTTAAACAACATTGTAAAATTTGAAAAACATAGAACATAAGAGATAATACTTGGGCTTATATTCTGTGTATCCTAACATTCGAATGCACAAACACATCACAACTTGTGTTACTAACATGAATACACAGAACGATTACCTAGAATACATAGAATATTGACACAAAATACACAGAACTCATCCTCCTAACATTCGAATACTAACATGAATACACAAAACGGTTGCCTAAAATACACATAATGGTTACCTAGAATACACAGAATATTTGACACAAAATACACAGAATTCATCCTCCTAACATTCGTATGCACAACCATACCACAACATGTGTTAATAACATGAATACACAGAACGGTTTTCTAGAATACACAGAATATTGACACAAAATACATAGAACTCATCCTCCTAAACATTCGAATGCACAAACACATCACAACTTGTGTTACTAACATGAATACATAGAACGGTTGCCTGGAATACATAGAACAATTGTCTAGAATACACAGAGCTCATCTGCTAACATTTTGGTACGGGGTGCACAATGCATTGTACACCATAGTCCACGATATAAATTGCCCCACAAGTCCCCTTAATCAAGGATCAAGGCCCTATATATAAGCCTCATACACGCACTGTATATACGTACAATATACGCACGCTGAGCGGTATATCTAGGGTATATTCCCTATCAATAATATATTCCCAAAATGAATTATTGAAGTTGTAAATGTTATATTTATTAATACTAGTAAATTACCCGTGCGATCCATCGATAAAATTTATTTATTATATATTTAGATAATAAAATTAAAAATGAAATTATAAACAATTCTAATATTTGAAAGTCTACATTTATTTAATTTTAAAATTAGTGAAAAAGTATTACTCAATTAATTGAATAATATATGACTCTTTTGTCTGCAATTATCTTGAAAAAATTGATATGTAATATGAGCTTAATTATCATAATAATTATTAGACAATTATTATTAGGCAATTATACTTTTATACCTTAAGTATATTCTTTTTCACCATATCGCCTTTAACTTTTTTTTTTTCTTCCTCCTTCATATATGAATGAATTAATAGTAATTATTATAAAAATAAATTCAATGACCCATGTATTATTGTAAATATACTAATATCTTGATTATTAACTTAATTAACATAATAATTGTTAATTAATTATACTAATATCTGTGCAATTAA
The DNA here is from genome assembly GCF_003576645.1 of Ipomoea triloba. Classification (NCBI taxonomy): domain Eukaryota; kingdom Viridiplantae; phylum Streptophyta; class Magnoliopsida; order Solanales; family Convolvulaceae; genus Ipomoea; species Ipomoea triloba. The sequence goes on along the minus strand of NC_044923.1, from coordinate 8,470,364 downwards.
TTCTTTAACTACCATAATTAATGATTAATAGGTAATTATACTAATACTGTGCAATTATATTTTTATACTTACTTAAGTATAAAAATATATAAAGAGAGATTAATTACCATAAAATTACCATAGTAATTACACTAAAGAATAAGAATGATAATTTATTTTGTTCCCAAGCTGTTATACCTTAAGTATATATACATAAATATAAGTATAAATAAATAAATGTGTGTGTGTATATATATATATATATATATATATATATATATATATATATATATATATATATATATATGTATATATATATATATATTATCAAAAAGAAGCCAACGACCCATTGCATGTTTAATTGTAATTATACAAATATCTCTTAATTATTAGTTTGATAGGCATAATTATTCTTAGTCAATTATACTAATATATGTGCTAATATATGTGTAATTAATTTTTTAAATATCATAACAATTATTAGGTAATTATACTAATATTGTGCAATTATCCTTCCATACCTTAAATATAAATAAATAAATAAATATATTAAAAAATAATTGTAATCGTGTAATAATGATTTGTGCCTTTGGTGCTCAACTACGAATGATTGACTTTATCATTCGCCCCAAAACACCTCGAATGATCGTTCTTTATCATTCGCCCTTGATAATCTTCAAGCGGTAAACCCTTCCATGGTTCGGCCTTTTGGTAACCTCTTGGCCTTTGTCTTCTGTTATTTATGTCTTCAAGTCTTCGGTTTTCATGATTCATCCTTGTTACATAAACAATGAGAACTATCAACTTAAGTTAAATGCAAGGTGACAAGTTGATGTCCACGAATACATGTTGACTACACTATTGGATAACGATTCGTCTATCGATTCGTTCTATATAACGACTCGTCCTAACATATGAATTTGGGGGTCTAANGGGGGGGGGGGGGGGGGGGGGGGGGGGGGGGGGGGGGGGGGGGGGGGTGAATAGACTCACTAGGGTTTTTTAAAATTTCTTCGCAAGTTTATACTGTTTCGAGATATTACTTTGATCAAAGTGTTTTGCAGCGGAAAATTGGGGCTATGTGCAATATCTTAATTTCAGCCATTTTTCAAGTAATGTCTATATATAAATAATAGTTATTCAAAAATTTGTATCAAAATATAAGTATTGTATTCAAAATACATATAAAATTTTATTTCAAAAGTGACATGCGTCATGCACATTTAAACGCCAAATCATCTATCAAACTTTTGATATCAACTTCTTCCAAAAGCTTAATTATTTTCAATAGAGATTAAAGTTAATACATTGAGTCTCTCTTGCAACATACTTGATTATAAGTAAAATTTCAATAATTTCAACTTTGAAAAAAATCATTTCTACATAGGCAACAGTAATAATTGGGATAGTCAATAATATTCTATATGCAATAGTAGCATTTGAAAAATAACCCATCTGTTTCATCAATGAATTCAATATACTCACTACCCCTATCTTTTCTTTAAATAAAATCTCTCTAATAAGCAATTTTAGCTCAAAATACAATTCATTTTCATCAATATCATCACACTTTTCATCTCTCTTAAGAGCTGCTTCTAAATAAATGCAACAAAACTTCAAATCCATATTAGTCATAGATTGTAACTCGTCAAAACTAAAAAAATTGGTCCAATCTCCATGCACTTAGCCTGGAATTCGATAAACTATATACATATATTTTAAAGAAAAAAAATATGAGACCCTCAAAAATTGAAAGCTACGGTCACTCAGGTTAGCATGCTCACAACTGACCGACATGGTTTACACAATAATTTGCTTATTTTTGACATGTGCTCCAAAAGTCCTATCAAGGATTAAGGTCGATCATGCAATGTCGCATCCGCCATATATGACAATTGTTGACGGGTCGACGTGATTAGCAAGATCTGCATCTTGATTGGATGCAATGGGCGGTGAGCTCACCACCACACAAAGACGCTTCACATCATCCATCTTTAAAGATTGGACCACATCTGTGACTGTAAGGCGGTGTGTGCAATGGGGACAAGAAAATGGGGAATTTGCCTATCAACATTGGGGAATTTGCTTCTTCGACTGAATTAAATGTTGTGATGAGAATGATTTGGGGAAGTACGTTGGGATCTGATGAAGAAAAGAATGAAGAGATTGGAGGAGTGTTTAGGGAGTTAATGGGGAAGTATGTTGACACGTCTGCTGAGCCTAATATCTCTGATTTCTTCCCCTGGCTTGCTAGATTCGATTTGCAGGGGATAGAGGCCAAGATGGAGGGTATGAGGAAGGCTGTGGACAATATTTTTGAACCCATCATTAAGGAAGGTGTAAGGATAGTTTCTGAGAAATCTGGGAGTGTGAGCAACGGCGACGAAAAGAAGGATTTTCTGCAGATCCTTTTAGAGCTGAAGGAGCGTGATGACGCTAGGAGATCATTGGATTTCCAAGCAATCAAGGCAATGTTGCTGGTATGTCTGTTCAAAACTCGCTTACTGTGAATTACCCTTTTTTCTTTTTAATTAATTATTTATTACGTGAACAAAAATTTTTAATTTAGATTTTTTTTAAAAAAAGTTTTATTTCTTCTTTAAATAATTAACTTTTTTTTTTAGAAATCTTTAAATAATTAACTAAGTGATTAAGATACTAACTATCATGACTCCCACATGGATGATGGGAGTGGGTTCGAGCCTCAGTGGAGGCAACTGTTAACTCTTTGTGCTTTAGTAGGTTGAGAAAGTAGTTATAAACAAATACTAGGACTGATGTAAATGACTTATAATAATATGTCATTTATCAATTTTTGGGTTTCATTGCCTCAATTTGACATGTTTGAGAGTTTAATTACACTTTTTAAAAATTTAAATGCCGCCAAGACCTTGTGGTCTACTGGTATCTAATGTCCAGGTTAACATTCTCACATGGATGATGAGAGTGGGTTCGAGTCTCAGTCGAGTCAATTGATCACTCTTTGAACAGATACTAAGAAGTACTCAAACAAAAAAAAAAATTAGATGCCTAATTAATTTTGGTGTAAAATTTATGTACTTATTTGACTATTTTCTCAAAATTTAATCATTATTGCAAACAGCAACTAAATTTTAAATTATGTTGCTGAGAACCGCAACAAAATTTTGTTGATGTTGACAATAAAAATTTTAAATATAATTTTTTTAATATAAATATGTGTAAAAATAAAAGATATGAATATATATATATATATATATATATATATATATGGTAGGGTTCCAGTTAGACCACTTGTTTAGGTAAGATCGTGAGATCACATCTTGTACATCCATATAATATTTTTTAATGGTCTTGATTGATTGACACACACACTTTGTTCGCACACATGCATTTAACTACTGTTCGCACAAACTTCATCTTGGAATCTTAGTCAATCTAGACCATTAAAAAATTTTGAGATCAAATCTTGTACATCAGTCACCGTTCGCACACATTTAACACCGTTTGCACACATTTAATCACCGTCTGCACACACTTAATCACCATTTGCACACATTTAATCACCGTCTGCACACACTTAATCACCATTCGCACACATTTTATTACCGTTCGCACACACTTCAACTTAGCATCTTAAATCAATCTATGCCATTAAATTATTAAATAGATGCACAAGATCTGATCACACGATCCTACCTAAACAAGTGATCTCATATGATTCTAACTCTCTCTCTCTCTCTCTCTCTCTCTATATATATATATATATATATATATATATATATATATAAGTTATGAAACATACCATAAAATTGGATAGGAATAGATAAAAAGTTTGTCTTGTTCAAACAAAAAAAAATAATCTATAAAGAAAGTTGAAAATTATGGAATTGGAGGGTCGGATTTCAACTATTTATATTTGTAAAGAAAAAGTCTACAGGACTCCTAATCTGGTGAAGTCTATAAAAGTTAATTAGTATTTGAATTTTAGTAGACTTTTAAAGACTCTATAAAAGTTTGAATTCAGAGATGGTGACCGGGGATTGTCACCTGTCGTCAGAGCTTTGTTGGTATCAAGTTACCTGCTATTGTAGGTCAATTACTGATTTTGGGGTTTCAATGCATAAAAATGATTTGTTTATGAACTTAATTGCACTTTGAAAAAGTTCATGGGCCTATTTGCACTTTGGTGTAAAGTTAGTGGTTTATTTGACAATTTTTTTTAATAGTTTACTTCTTTTAACGAAAAATATTATGTGTACGTACCCTTATTTTTTACTCTCAATTTTTAATCATTTACGCAAAATCTTGATTTAGACATTTGTATAGTGAACCACATGAAAAATGTAATTTATGAGTGCCCGTCACATAAAAGAGTAAACTTTAGGGAGTAAGATTTGGGAATACATGTACAACTCTTTTTTAACCTATAGTTTACTATATTTATACAGGATATTGTGATAGGAGGGACGGATACCACAGCCACAATGGTAGAGTGGGTTATGACAACATTACTTGATAATCCAGAGATAATGAAAAAGGTCCAGAAGGAATTAGAGGAGATTGTAGGAATAATCAATATTGTTGAAGAGTTCCATCTACCAAAGCTCAGCTATTTGGATGCAGTTGTGAAGGAGACATTCCGTTTATACCCAGCATTACCACTTCTAGTCCCCAGGTGCCCAACTAATACTACACAAGTTGGCGGATACACCATTCCTAAGGGTACTAGGGTCCTTCTAAATATCTATGCAATACATAGAGACCCTCAACTTTGGGACAATCCTTTGGAGTTTAGGCCTGAAAGGTTCCTTGACCAAACTTCTGGTTTAGATTATACAGGCAATGATCATAGGTTTTTGCCATTTGGATCTGGGAGGAGAATTTGTGCTGGTATTCCCTTGGCAGAGAAAATGCTTATTTATATTTTGAGTTCACTATTGCACTCCTTTGACTGGCATCTTCCTGAAGGTAAAAATCTTGACCTATCTGATAAATTTGGGATAGTCACTAAGAAAAATGTTCCCTTGATTGTTGTGCCAGCACAGAGGTTATCTAAATACGAACTTTATCAATAATTTTATTTACAGAAATATATGTCTTCATGTAAATAGTATAATGGGGTGCCAGCAAGTACCATCATCTATCTAGCTACGTATGAATACTAAATGGCATTACTACATTAGTGTGCAATTGTGTTCTTTTCCATTATAGTGCATATACTCATACCTACTCCACTACCTGATGCGTTGTTTGGTCATTAATTGATGAAGAACTAACCCATTTCTTTTTTCTCAATCAATTCAAGTTATTTTGGGCATACCAATTTAGTTATTTTCCGACGTAATTCTGGGCAACATAAAAAATAAATAATATGATGAGAACTTTAACTTTAGGAGGGACTGAGAGGTTCTAGATCTTTGAACATTTGGTTTTCTGTATTAAGGGCATATATACTACTAGCAAGTAGCAAGGGCGGCATAACAGCTGCGAACAGAGTAGACACCACTACCCTCCATTCTCCAAATTAATTTGTATTCATGCTCCTTGATGGGGATCGGGATGCTAAGGATTCTTGCTCTATCAGCCTTATTAAAAATATCATGTAAGATTTCGTCCTCCCAGTCTGATTTATCCAATTTCAAGGGGGAAGAAACCTTTGCTTGACTTCATAGAAATAAATTTTCTAACTAAACAGAATAGTATACGAGTAACCAGACCTCGTAGTAGCAGAAGCGGAAGAAGTGTTGATCTCCAGCCACAGTTGATGTAATGCATCTTGAACGGTAGATCGTTAGTCAAATTTGTCCCATACTTGACTCAGAACCCTAGATGGTGTACTGGTGTCTACTGAGCAGTATGAGTACCGTGAACTGTATGTATGTGCTATATAGGATATTGTAAAATTATTTATATAGGATATTGTGATAGAGGGGACGGACCCCACAGCAACAATGGGTTATGACAACATTACTTGATAACCCAGAGATAATGAAAAAGGTTCAGAAAGACAAGCACTAGAGTTGGGGATACATAATTCCTAAGGGCACTAGAGTTATGACAACATTACCACTTCTAGTCCCAGGTGACCAACTCATACTACACAAGTTGGGGATACATAATTCCTAAGGGCACTAGAGTCTTTCTAAATATGTATGCAATACATAGAGACCCTCAACTTTGGGACAATCCTTTGGAGTTTAGGCCTGAAAGGTTCCTTAACCAAACTTCGACTGGTTTAGACTATACAGGCAATGATCATAGGTTTTCGCCATTTGGATCTAGGAGGAGAATTTGTGCTGGCATTCCTTTGGCAGAGAAAATGCTTATATATAATTTGAGTTCACTGTTGCACTCTTTTGACTGGCATCTTCCTGAAGGTGAAAATCTTGACCTATCTGATAAATTTGGGATAGTCACTAAGAAATGTGTTCCATTGATTGTTGTGCCAGCACAAAGGTTATCTAAATCCGAGCTTTATCAATAATCTTATATAGAAATATTCCTTTATGTAAATAGCATAATGGTGTTCCAAGTACCATCATCTATGTATGCATACTAAATAATGGCATTACTACATTAGTGTGTAATTGTGTTATTTCCCATCATATACTCATACCTACTCCACTACCTGATGTGTTGATTGGTCATTAATAGAAGAACTAACTCATTTTTTTTTCTCAATCAATTCAATTAATTTTAGGCATAAGAGGTTAGTTATTTTCTGATGTAATTCTGATCGACATAATAAATAAATGATATGACGTCATCGTGTATTATTTTTAAATTTTTAAATAAATACATACTACGTTGATATTTACAAAAAAAAAAATCGACGTCTTATCTAATTAATTAAAAAAACAAGATACATCATCGATTTTTTTTTAAAAAAATCAACGTCTTGTCCTATTTTTAATTTTTGGAATAAGGGTCAAATTAGCCATTGAACGAAACGTGCACGTGCAATCAGGCTACCGAAAAATAATAAAACTGCAATTACACCATTCAACAAGTTAAATATGTGCAATTTCACCTAGTAGCCGGTAACCTCCCCTCCCTTCTGGTTACCTTGCTGACGTGGAGGCTGAGTAGGATTTTTTTTTTTTAGTTCTCTTCTTCATACCGCTTGTCTTTCAGCATAGCTCTTCTCCTCTTAGCCATGGCACCTTCCTCCTCCCTTTCCCTCTCCTAACCCCTCAAACTCTATTCGCCCAAACCCTAATATAAATTATCATAATTGCCAATCCTCCGTCGCAACCCACCACCACCTCTGCAAGCACTTCCCGTCCGCAACGCCTTCACTGGGCGCTCTATGATCTCCATGTGTACCTATATTGTTTGAGCGCTATTATTACCGGTTATTGCATGCAAGGAAATTTCAGGCCCATGAAGTCCGTCTTGGGCGGCGTCGGGGTCGATTTCCATTGTATCATCAAGCACCATCAAGAAGAGATATTTGCATTGGTAAGTCGGGGTCCATCGTTGGTCACAATGGAAACAAAGACCACAAGCTCTGCGGTGTTGATATTCTGATCGGGATAATCGCCTCTCTGCTGGGAAATTTTGTTTGGAAGTGCGGCTAGTGAGCTGGCGTTGGTTGACTGTTCTGTGCGATTGGCTTGCCATGCTAGACACCGGCTGGGGCTGGGCACATACAGAAGCCGGAGTGGCTACATTCGCCCGCGGGGTGGTCGAAAACCAGAAGGGGACGAAGAAGGGACCTGGGCGGGAGTACAAGCTTGTTTCCTTGCAAATGTCCTGGCTAGATTCTCTCTGTATTTAAGATGTGCGTAGACGGATGATGAATGGTGTTGTAAGTTTTTCCTCTTTTCCGCCTCTGCTTCCGCTCTCTTTTTATCTTCTTAAGTAGAAAGCTGAAATTATGTAATGCAGATAAGCACAACCAACTTTTAACATCAACGGAGTAACAGTAGAAGTAATTATTCGCAATAAAATTCCAAACACAATATAAAGCGAATATGGCTCCAAATTAAGTACACAATTGAATTTGATGACGCAGTTGGAGAACACCGCCGAAACTGCCCTCCCCCCCCCCCCCGCAGTTTTTACAATACAAGATTCAATGAATTGCAAAATAAGGTCGACCACCTATTTAAACATTAACCTTATAAAACAACTCTATGAAAAATATTACAAATATAGTTTGAGCTAATTCTACCAATTATACAAACTATAACCAACCTGTATTTCGATTCAGCTTGTACAAATATCAAATGGAGCAGTTACTCCGGATAATACTTTAATCAACCCTATTTTTCTTGAAGTTTCTTACACAAATTCTTTGGACAAATCTTGTAATAATGCTCTTGAAACTTCAAGGATCTTCGTTACCATACTCCCCTTTTATAGTGTGATGAGTAAAGTGGTGATAGTAAAAAGATGGTGTAAATGTCGTTCCGCTGAGGATTGGGGCTATGACACGTAATTGTGTGAATTAAGAAAAACTAGGCATTAGAGCATGCGAATCAACTAGAATCCAAGTAAATGATAACTGAATAAGGAAATTAAAAGAAATAACTTTGCTAATGAATAAATTGAATCATAAAGAAATGGGTCAGATTAGGGGAATTGCAATCTTGATGTTCTAACAACTCAGAATTAGGGATTGAAGGATTAACCTAGGGATTTATGGACAATGCACACAAGAATTCAATTCAGCTACTTTCGTAATCAATAAACAGAATTAGGCTAGGATTGCCTCACTTTCGTGATGCATCAATCATAGTCTTAAGCACCTAAGCATTGTAAGCTCCCAAATTACCCATATTCTCATAGTAGGAAAAATTATGTTGAAATTGGTAAGGCTCGATCCGAGGTCTCCATCTAACTTTCGTTGTAATGAATCCCTCTCCTAAACTAGCAATTAATTGTGGCCATCACTCAATAACAAGTAGAAGACAATCCCCAATTCAACATAAACCCTAGGTAAATGATTCAATCCCTTTATGCAATAATCACAACTTGAACATCAAGATTAACAATAAATCCCTAATCCATACCCATTAGCGAACTACTCACGTATAATTGAAGTAAACAAAACAAAGCAAAAATTGAATATTGAAATCATAACAGCGAACCTAAAGAATAAAAGAGAGAACTTTACTAACAATCTTTGAGAGTAATTCCAATCCAATCAATGATTCCAAGCTTGCAAACGAATTCAAGAAGGTAAATCTGCGCTATTCTATACTATGGAAAACTCTAAAGAAAAAGAAAATTGTACTGAACTAAACTAGGGCTCGGAATGGCAAAAAATACAGAAAAATGCGATATTAAATATTGGACAGCAGCAGGGTCACGGGCACCCTCACGGCCGGGATCGGGGCCGTGAGGTGCCGTGGCCGGCTGCTATCCGTGGTGGGGGTCACGGCCGTGAGGCGGCCTCTTGATATTCTTTCTGACTCCTTTCGTGCTCCGTTGCTCCTTTCCGACCATGGTTAGGTTCCTATGCTTCGAAAACTCGTCAAAGATGACTGAAAATCCTTCCTTTGCTCCTCGTTCGTGAATAAACTAAGATAAATCAAGGTAAAGGAAATAAGCAACAAACTAACTAAACTATGGGGCAAATATTAGTATAAAATCATATGTATCAACTCACCCACACTAGAACTTTTGCTTGTCCTCAAGCAATTACCAAGGACAATTCACCTTCCAAGCATTGCAGCTGATCACACTTCTTTTCTGCACAACCAATCATATCACCAACCACCTTATACAACCTAACCTGCTTCAAAAATCATCTCAGAATCACAGATGAGTTCCCCTCTCAGGCCAATAACCGGGCACCCGAATTTAGGTAGATTAAAACCTTGTATGCACATGTACTCAGTTGAGATTATGCAAGACTTGGCTTAAGATGAAATCCCATAGACTTGCCCTTCATACTCCCATAAATCAACTCTAAAAACTGCATGCTAAGATCAAATAGGTCTTTATTTGACTTGTAATAGGGCTAAGGGTGAGTTGCTAAACAAAGAAGGGGTATGGAAAGATGAACAAAGGAGAGAGAATTTTACACCTATTTACAACTAAACCTAGAGGAGATATTGAAAATATGAGCCAGAGAGCAAAACACAAATGAACATATAAGAGTATTCTAAACTCGTGGGGGTTGGACACATTTATTCTACCAAAATGACTTGCACTTTTATTCATCATCTTTTTTTCTTTCACAACCTTTTCTACACTTTCAGACTTCTTTTTCACACTTTTCTAACACAAATTTTTTTTTTCTTTTCATCAACCTTTTTCTCTTTTTTTTTTCTTTTTCTTCCAACCAACTTTCTTTCCTTCAATTCAAACCAATCAATCAATTCCTTCCGTCACACCCCCACACTAGAACAAAGATAACAGGAATAACTCTAACAAAAATAAGCTCTAGAAAGAAATCTCCTCTAAATTAAAGAACAAATGCTACATTCTCTCTAAGGGTGGATAAAGAAATCTCCTCTAAATTAAAGAACAAATGCTACATTCTCTCTAAGGGTGGATGGAAATATATGGCTAAAGGCTAAGGGTTAAATGATAGGGTTTAAACAAGAAAAACAATACAAAGAATAGGGTTAGTGCTTTGCACTTATTAAACAAAAACAAGGCTCAAAGGGGACAACTAGGGAAAACACTTATAATAAAGGGTAGGTTTAAAGGTTTGGGCTAACAACAATGGCCTAAATCACTTCAAAGCATGCAAATTCTAGACTTCACTATGAGAACACTAAGACAAGCTATGACAAGACAAATATCACTGGAATCCCACATAAGCCTTCACTAGCAATGCATAACACACATGGGAAACATTTAGGTTAAAGGTTAACCCAACTATTGGCAAGAGACTGAATTAAACATAAGTTCAACCTTGAATCATCCCTGACAAGCTAGGCTACACAAGTACCACCAAAACAAACCACCAACCAACAAAAAGGAAAGTGGTCAAAGCCACAACACAAGGAAAACAAACTATCCTAAGCTGCACAGTGAGTCCTTCAAGCAAAATCATCAAAAATTTCAATTTCAACAGTTCATCAGAAACAACACTCCCACACTTAAACTGGACATAGTCCCTGATGGACAACCAAAGCCCTACGAACTAAAACAATAAAGATATATCAAACTAGAAAGCAGGAAAAAAAGCAGTAAAAGGAAACCGAAAATATGATAACCAAAATCCAAGGTAAGCATTATACAATTTAAGGAAAGAACTAGCAATAAAAATAGTCATGTCACAATAATATTAAGACAAAAAGGATTTTTAAAAATAAAAACTAAAAGTGAACTGACACCTATAAATTTATAATTGCCAAAAGACTTGTGGTCGAGCAGCATAGCTATGGCTTCTTAAATAAGAGGTCTTAGGTTCGGACCTAGTGTAGGTATTGATTCTTTGTGCTTTAGTAAGTTGAAAAAGTAAGTATGAACAAATACTAAAATCTAAATATATAAATTTCTAACAGTGGCTTAGCATTTTAAATTGTGGACAAATATTTTTTGCATGTCGCTTAACTACAAATGGACCTATTGAGGTGGATCATGCTTTGTCGCATTAGCCATATGAGATAATTATTGGTGGATTGTGATTAGCAACATCTGCATCTTGATTGCAATGGGCGGTGAGCACACCACCACTCAAAGACGGTTCCCAACATCTATCTTTAAAGATTGGACCAGATCTGTAAGGCGGTGTGTGCATTGGATGGGCAAATTATGTTATTGACCTGGGCCCACTTTGTGAAGTGGACTTAGATTCATGTTTACAATTTTAAAATTTTATGTTCACAATTTTAGAATTCTATATTCGCAATTTTAGCACTCTATATTCATAATTTTAAAATCTTAATATATAAAATTATATTACTCAATATTCACAATCTTTGAACTCTATATTCACAATTTTGTTATATATATTCAAAAATTGTGTTAATATTATTGAATATAGAGTTTCGAAATTGTGAGCATAGAGTTCACATGGCTTTCGCCGGACCTTTTCATTGGATGAAAATGTGTAAGGAAAACAACTACATAGGGTCAAGGAGATGACCAAAGCATGAAAAGACCAAAAATACCCCTGTTTTGGACGACTATTTGACGAAAATTTTAACGGTGGACTAAAAGTGGCAAGAGCTAAATAAGACTGACCGTAATGTGGCAAAAATTAATGAAGTATACTAAAATTGGTAATGCCTTAATAACAGTAGGACCAAAAATGGAAATGACTCTATTTTCAATGGAGATTAAAGTTAATACATTGAGTCTCTCTTGCAACATACTTTGATTGTAAGTAAAATTTCAACAATTTCAACTTTCAAAAAAAACCCTTTATACATAGGCAACGGTAATTGAGATAGTCAATAATATTCTATATACAATAGTAGCATTTGAAAAATAACTCATTTGTTTCAATGAATTCAATATACTCACTGCTCCTATCTTTTCTTTAAATAAACTCTCTCTAATAAGTAATTTTAGCTCAAAATACAATTCATTTTCATCAATATCATCACACTATTCTATCTCTCTTAAAAGCTGCTTCTAAATAAATGCAACAAGACTTCAAATCCATACCAATCATCGATGGTAACTTGTCAAAATTAAAGAAATTGATCCAATTTCCATGCACTTAGCCTGAAATTCTGTAAACTATATACATATAATTTTTTCTTAAAAAAATATGAAGCCCTCAAAAATTGAAAGCTACAATCACTCATGTTAGACATGCTCACATGCTTACAACCCGCCTGCATGGTTTACACAATAATTTGATTACTTTTGACATGCGCTCCAAAAGTCCTATCAAGGATTAAGGTCGATCATGCAATGTAGCAGCCGCCATATATGACAATTGTTGATATGATGGGTCGAAGTGATTAGCAAGATCTGCAATCTTGATTGCATGCAATGGGCGGTGAGTTCACCACCACACAAAGACGCTTCACATCATCCATCTTTAAAGATTGGACCACATCTGTGAGGCGGTGTGTGCAATGGGGCCAAGAAAATAATGCAAGTATGAAGTGTCCCATAGTGGGATTGGAAGCTCCAATAGAATGCCTAGCTTGGTCGCAATGGCACTCCTTTAATTTATTCACTGATTTTTCATGAAACGACAAGGTGAAAGGAACTAATTAACAGTCTTGATTGAGAATGTGAAATCTTTGCAAATTAGTGCTTCATAAATTTGCATGTGCATTTGAACTATTCCTCAAATAGTATATATAGCAAACAATGTACAGTACTAACCATTTTATTTGCATTGAAATGTATATATGTTACTGTTAGTGTTTAATTTGCTCGCATACATGTTGAGAATCCAGTATCTTAGAAAGTTTTCTTTAATTAATAACATGTTGCAAAAATCCCGTCTTGTCCCCAACCGACCGCTTAGCGTATCATCATAATCGGTGGTTTAGATGGCCAGCTCGCTAAGTGCCGCCTAGACCACTTAGGCGCTGACTGCCTAGATCCCTTAGGCGCCAATTAGCCATTGTTCTTATTTTTTTAAATGGGTTATTTCACTCAAAACGATTTAGTTATGTTTTGAGCAAAATAACCTTAAATTGTTCAAACTCTTTTTAAGATAATATTTAATATTTTAGTATTAACTATTAAAGTATTAAATAGTTTATAATTATTAGTCTTAAAAAATTAAAACAAAATAGAAATAAAAAATAAAATAAAATAAATGCGCGGGCAACTAGACGCCAATTAATCGCCGCCTAGGTACCTTGGGCACCTGATGAGCATCTAACGATTTTTTCAAGCATGATTAATAAAGTCCCATAATGTGGTACATAAAAATGTTACAATTTTAAGATAAAAAGTGATAGTGTATATTTGTATGTTTTTATGAGTTAGGTAAGTGATTAAATTACATCATTTTTTATTTTTAAATATACTACGTAACATTTTAAGCCATTATAATATGTTGTTATTGCATTTCCTCTCTCTATATGTAAAAAGGATTAAAAGAAATAAGAGAATTACCTTCAAAAAAAAGAAAAAAGAAAAAAAGAAAATTTTATTGGTAACAGAATCTCCGCAAATTATACTGTGGACCGCGGTCATGGCTAATACTGCAGTTGTGTTGAACAGATACTACAGTTGCATTGAACAGATATTGCAGTTGCGTTGAAAGGAAACTGCAGTTGCGCGGAAACAGAGGCCGTTCACCCGTTCAACACAATTGCAATATCAGTCATGACCCATCGTACACAATGCATTGTGGACCATGCTCCGCGGTATAACAACTGCAGAATCTCAGCTTCGCTTGTCTTTATCTTTAAATTTTTTGCTGGTTAAGAAGATTTGTACTCATTTATCGTGCTTTTTAGGTTTAGTGTGATTAGTAATATAATGAGTCTAAAATAGTTGCCCTAAGGCTATTCACACTCATAAAAGGGTGAGTTTTTTCCCAAAATGGTCCATCGACTATTGCTCATTCTCAATTTTGCATTTCGACTTTCAATTGCACCTAATGTGATCATTCGACTTTCAAAAACTCACCAAATTTGGTCCTCCGTTACATATTCCGTCAAATCAGTGTTAAAATGGGGGGTATTTTCGTCCATTTACCTATTGTTAGCCTAATAAACATTGAGAAATAGTTGAGGGACCATTTTGAGAATAGTCAAGGGACCATTTTGGGAAAAACTATTTTATTTATTTCATTTTTGTTTATTTTCATTTTTTAGACTCTACAAAATTAGAATTTCTATACATTTTTTTCTTACAAATATAAATAGTTAAAATCGCGCAATCCAACCTCAAAATTTTTAACTTTCTTTACAGACTTTTCCCCTAAATATACAAACTATTCCTATGAAGTTTTACAATAAATTCCGTAAATTTCATAAATACTCATATACTTCTTTTTTTATTCTTTTATTTTTTTTTATGTTCATAGACAATCAATCACTATGTATCACATTAAATATTACTTTTACCATTGAAAATAATTTTTTTTTCAAGCGTAGACACCCAAAGAGTGTAAAATGTAGGGAAAATATTGGACCGAAAGGTAAATTTTTCTAGTAAACTTCTCAGGTGAGCCGAAAAGTAAAATCTCGTCAATGTTTCTTGTAATATTTTCTGTATTTGATTTCAAAGTAATTATTAAATTTTATATTAATTTACATTATTTAAGATATTGTATGACATCTTTTATATGTTTTCCTCTTCTTATTTTTTTTTATTAATTATTAATTATTAAGGCAAGTATAATTTATTTTGTAATGTGGACACATTATTTTTAATAATTTTGATTTAATTAAATTATACCTTAATTATAAAAATCCTACCTAATAATTTTAGTATATTACACGGGACACAATAATTATTATAAATAATGTTTAATAATTGTCAATTTGTATTCAACAATAAAATTTATAGTTAATTTTTAAGTCAATCATAAAATCTTTTGTGATGTGGGCACATTATTTTTAATTATTTGAGTTTAATAATATTATATCTTATTTATAAAAAAATCGAAAGTAATATATTTAGTACTACGAATGTGACTAAGAATTATTTTAATCGGTGCTTAAAAAATGAGTATTTATAAAATTTACGAAACTTATTGTAAATCTGCATAGGAATAGTTTGTATATTTAAATAGAAGGAAAAAGTCTGTAAAAAAGTTAAAAATTTTTAGGATGGATTGCATGATTTTAACTATTTATATTTGTAAGAAAAAATTGTATAGAAATTCTAATTTTATAGAGTCTAAAAAATGAAAATAAACAAAAATGAAATAAATAAAATAGTTTTTCCCAAAATGGTCCCTTGACTATTCTCAAAATGGTCCCTCAACTATTTCTCAATGTTTATTAGGCTAACAATAGGTAAATGGACGAAAATGCCCTCCATTTTAACACTGATTTGACGGAATATGTAATGGAGGACCAAATTGGGTGAGTTTTTGAAAGTCAAGGGACCACATTAAGTGCAATTGAAAGTCGAAATGCAAAATTGAGAATGAGCAATAGTCGAGGGACCATTTTGGGAAAAAACTCGAAAAGGGTATACATACATTTCAATTTTATGTGTCAAAGTCACATAAGAATCTTTATTTTTATTTTATTTTAAATCTAAATATGCATTTGCTAGGCTTTCACTTGCATGCATATGTCTTATTAATCTCCTTGCTTCCACCTAGTCATTTTGCAAGGTGGGGCTAACTAAGTTTTTTTTTTTTAAATTTTTTTTAAAAATAATGTTATTATTGTACTAAAAATAATAATATTATTGTTATTACTATATTTTTTTTGGAGTACTACTGACTCTGTTACAATACTTTCTCAACCTACTGAAGCACAATTAGGGATGGCAATGGGTCGAGTGTGGGTCGGAGAGAGGTAGGGGTGGGAATAGGCCAGGCCCCTACATAGGGGCCTACGGCCTGGCCTACTTAGGGCCTAGCCTGGCCTAGCCTATTTAGTAAAAAGGTCAGGCCTAGGCCTAATTAGAAGCCCATTTAGTTAAATAGGCCTAAGCCTATATTTAAAAGCCTAGCCTACGAGCCCGCAGGCCTAGCCTATATATATATATATATATATATATATATATATATATATATATATATATATTTGTATACATAACCTACAACCCTAATTCCCAATACCTAAATCATAAATACGACTTACTAATTAGTGAACAGTGTTAGATATTACTAGTTACTATTGCTATGATGCTAATATAAATTGCTAATAAGTAGTGTTACTAATTACTATTAATATTTCTGCTAGTTGTTTAGTGTTTACAGTTTATTAGCAATTAGTAAAGTAGTAATACTAATGTAATATGAGCCTACTAGTAATTGATTGCAGGATTTATAGATTTGTAGTAATACTAGTAATTAGTAAATAATGTATTGTTGAATTTTGTATTACGAACTTTTACTTATTAAACTTGTGGTGTTGGATATTGTATAATGAAATATGAACTTATGGTTTTGTCATTCATTATGAAATATGAACTTAAGTATTTTTTATAAATTTTTTACAGGTATACTTTAAAACACTTAAAAATGTAGGCCTTAAATATGTTCGAAGCCTATTTAAATAGGCGCAAAGCCTATTCAGGATCTATTTTGAAGCTTTTTTAAAGGCCTATATATTAAATAGGCTTTTAAAAAAGCTTTAGGCCAGGCCAGACCAACTGTAGGCTCAGGCTTGAGCCTAAAAAAAAGCCTACATACAGACTCAGGCTCAGGCTCAGGCTTTCGATTTCCATAGCAGTCCCAGGCCTAATTTTCTAAAGTCCGGCTCGGCCTAGCCTATTTCCACCCCTAGGGAGAGCTACATCCATCACCCGACCCACCTTATATTTTTTTCACCCACCCCCACCCCCAACCCGCATCGGGTGAACTTTTTTAAAATTCACCTCCACCCCACCGGATGCGGGTGCCCACTACGGGTACCCACCACTTATCATCTTATTAATTTTTTTCAAAAAATAATATTAAAATTACTTACACATAATAAAATCATAAAATTAAATAATTATACTAAAATAAAAAATAATAAAAATATCCAAATATAATAACTAAAATGTTAATTTTTAAAAATAAACTTAGTATTTTAAATATAAAAATAGTAAAAAGTTATAGAAACTTTTATTTTAAACTACGTACTAGTACTTATTTTACTATTATATATACATACACACACATGGTGGGTCGGGTGGGGTTCTAGGTGGGTTTTGTACATAGAACCCAAATCCAACCCGACCCACCACGGGTTTAGTTTTTTAAGACCCACCTCGACCCACTGTCCACTATCACCCAAAAAAACTCGATCCACGGGGCGAATTGAAATTGTCTCCCTAAGCACAATGAGTCAACAGCTGACTCCACTGTGACTCGAACCCACTCCCATCATCCATGTAGGAGTGTTAACCGGGACACTTAACGGGGCACCGGATGCCACTAGACCATAAGGTCTTTGGCTTGTTATTATTATATTACTGTGTATACTTTTTCTTTTTTTGGATAATGTGGACTCGAAGGTGTGGATTTTGTAAACTTTGTTTCGTTTTTGGATAATGTTATTGTTATTATTATATTATATTTTTCTTGTCATGCTCCACCCTCTCAACCACCACTTTCCGAACTATTACATTATATTATGAAAGTGAATTAAAATTATAAGAATACAAAGAAAATAATATTAAATTGTAAATGTGCTGATATGACAATATTATTCACTTTTAACCGTAAGGAAGATATTGTAAAATTCTAATTTGATAATAACCTAATAATTTGATAATTATTTCACAATTTTAATGATCCATTGTTATTATATAATGTTCATAAACAACATATATAGAATTGGGAAAACAAAAGCAAGTTTTCATGAAAACCATGTATCAATTTTTTATTTATAATGTTGTTCAAAAACATTTTTAGTAAAATCTAAGAAGGGGAAGTTAAGATTGTAAAATTATTATGCATTAGAAGTTAACATTAATTTATTAAAAATAGTAATAAAATATCAAACATAGTAATGCTAGTAAAATTGCGAGGTTATATGTAATCAAATTAAAAGTTAGACACTAAATATGATAATATTATATTAGTTCTGAAATTAAAATTGGAGTTTTCCCAATACTTTTATTACACAATTATCTATGTGCAATGCGCAAAAATTGATGTCGATATTAGTAATATATATCTTAAGATCTTAAATTTATTTAGATTTTAGATATTTATATTATTATATAATAATAATAATGATAATAGTTTTCAAAAAAAATAATGATAATAATAATAACAATAATAATAATAATAATAATAATATATTTTACGAAATAACTTATATGGTACTCCAATATATAATGTGTATATATTATTACCATTATTAAAGAAGATAAGAAAATATATGGTAGATGCATGTGCATGACAACAATAGTTGAAAAAGATAACAGATGTTATAACAGTAGACGTGTGTTTTTTATCAAAATATTATAAAGTACAACTCTTGTAATATAATGTATACAAAAAAGTAATAAAAAAGAGACAAAAATGAAGGGTATAACTTTCATTCACATTTATTAATTTTTACTTTTTAGATATATATGTGATGACATATGTAGCACGGAAACGAAATATTGAGAAATAAGGAAACAACAAGTTCAAAAAATATAGGAAACAAAATTTTGGGGAAACAAAAAAATATAAAAATATAGATGTATATTATTAAATATTTTTTTTTAAATATGCATATATAAAAAATTAAGGGAAAGTTATAATTTTTGTCCCTAAGTTATAGGTAATTGTAGAATATTAATTCGTCCATGAGTGTTGGTCATGCTCACTTTTCGTCCCTAAGTTTCATTAGCTAGCGCTGCACTTTTTGTCCTTTCGTGCAAACATTTTGCCCCTAAGTTATACTAAAATTGCAATTTCATTCCTAATGTTTTATTAGTAAAGGGATGAAAAGTGTAACGTCAATAATAACTTAGGGACGAAAAGTGAATATGACCAATACTTAGGGACGAATTCTACAATTACTTTATAACTTAGGGACGAAAAGTGTAATTTTCTCAAAAATTTATTATCCACTAGATCTATGATAAAAAAAAAAACTAATAACTAAAATTAATGTACTAATAAATTTATCATAAATAGTTAAATACTGCGAAATATAATTACAGTAAGAATACAATGCCCAAATTCTAACATTGGTCAATAATCATTGATAATGAATTGTATTTCAAATTAAATTCATTTTTTTATTTTTTTTGAATAGTCATTTATTTTATAATTAAAATTTTACTAACCAAATCAATTATACAATACATAAACTTATAAATAACAACCTTGTTTTGCAGTACAAAGACAGATAGATGTACAGGTGCCATTTATTACGCACACATACGTACAATGATGATGGCATTTTTCATTTTTTCCACCCCTTTTATGCCATTTACTTGCATAAAGACATATTTCTACAAGATTATTGATAAAGTTCAAAATTAGATAATCTCGGCGTAGGCACAACAATCAAAGGATCACTTTTCTTGTTGACAATCAGAAATTTACTAGACAAGTCAAGCTTTTCACCTTCAGAAAGATGCCAGTCAAAGGAGTGCAACAATGAACCCAAAATATAAACCAACATTTTCTCAGCCAAAGGAATGCCGGCGCAAATTCTCCTCCCCGATCCAAATGGTAAAAACCTATGATCATTGCCGGTATAATCTAAACCAGACGAAGTTTGGTTAAGAAACCTTTCAGGCCTAAACTCCAAAGGATTGTCCCAAACTTGAGGGTCTCTATGTATTGCATGGATGTTGAGAAAGAGTGTAGTGTCCTTAGGAATTGTGTACCCACCCACTTGTGTACTTTGGGTTGGGGATCTGTTGAGTAGAAGTGGTAATGCTGGGTATAAACGAAGTGTCTCCTTTATAACTGCATCCAAATATATGAGCTTTGGTAGATGGATCTCTTCAACAATATTGTTCATTCCTACATTCTCTTCTAATTCCGTCTGGACTTCTTTCATTATCTCTGGATTGTCAAGTAATGATGTCATGACCCACTCCACCATTGTGGCTGTTGTGTCTGTCGCACCTATCACAATATCCTTATCCAAATATAGTAAATGATAAGTTAGAAAAGAAGTTTGATTGTACTATACATAGCCAATAATTGTAATAATGACTTTCAATTGTATTAATATAGAGTTAATAATACGTTGAGAAAGTATGTATAGACATATATTATATTATAATAAAATCAGTAATACTCAAAAAACTATAGAGTGAATAATGATATTTGCACTGAGAAAGTATATATAAAAAAGTATTAGTGAAAATTTAATATTTATTGAACATATCTATAATATTATTAAACAAATAAAAATTTAATTTTAAAATTATAAGAAAATGTAATAAAAAGGAGATGGGAGAAGAGTTATGTTGGACAAAGGCCGATAGAAAGAAAGTCTAACATTCTGTGACTGAGGAATTGTTGAACCTAGGCTGGTCAAGGGTTTAAAGGGTCAAATTCAGTATCCACCCGTGACAGTATGCTAATATATAAGAAAATAAAGTTAGGTTTTTGAATTATAACATTTAGCATAGTGATAATCGCTTGATCCTAACAAGCTAATTTGTCTGATGAATAATAAACAATACATGTAAAACGAGAGAGACCAATATAATATTTATCTAAAATGAAGCTAGTGAGGAAAAATATACATACCAGCAGCATGGCCTTGATTGCTTGGAAATCCAATGATTTCCCAGCGTTGTCATCACGATTCTTCAGCTCTAAGAGGATCTGCAGAAAATCCTTTCTTTCTTCACGCTTGGTTGTGCTACCAGATTTCTCAGAAACTATTCTTACACCTTCCTTAATGATGGGATCAAAAATATTGTCCACAAGCTTCACCATACCCTCCATCCTTGCCTCGACTCGCTGCAAATCAAATCTAGCAAGCCAGGGGAAGAAATCAGAGATATTAGGCTCAGCTACAATGGCAATATACTTCCCCATTATCTCCCTAAACTCTGCTCCAAATTGATCAATCTTCGCTTCATCAGATCCCAACGTACTTCCCCAAATCATCCTCTCCACAACACGGATTTCGGTGGAAGAAGCCAATTCCCCAATGTTCACAGCTTCACCTGTCCTTGATCTCACACTTCTAATGGCTTTTCTAACCTCTTCTCTTCGGTGCTCGTAGCACGCACGAAGATTGGCGCTACTCAGCATCTCTCGAACAAATAGCTTGCGGATGTCGCGCCAGTAGGTGCCGTTTGGGGACCAGGCGATATCACGGCCCCCATAGGTGCCGATTCTTCCCGCTATTGGCGGGGAGCGGTTAGCAAAAACCGCATCGTGATCGCGAACTACCTCTTTTGCAATGGACGGTGAGTTCACTACCACGAAAAGCCGGCTTCCGAGTTGAAGCTTGAAGATGGGGCCGTGCTTGTGGGCGAGGTCTGTGAATTGGTGGTGTAAATTGGGGCGGAGAAAAGGCAAGTATCCCACGATGGGGAAGCCGAACGGCCCTGGTGGCAAGGGTGCGGCTTTCTTGCTTGACTTTGCATAAACCCACAAGGCTGAAAGGAGCAGCGCTGAGATCGTGAACAGAGCTATGGTTTCCATCTCTGTGCTTAAAATTTTGCAGCTTCAGAAGCCAGTTTAGTGAGGTGTTGGATGGAGTGTTTATCCTTGCAGCCGTTTTAAATAGATGCTTGCTCTTTGAAAATTCTACATTCTTTCAAATAGTGTTACTATATACAAACTCTCAATTTACTATAGTCTTAAAATTGGACCTTGTGATCTAGTGGCATCCGGTAGTGGCATTTGGTTGTAGTCCATGTTGGAGGGGTTGGTTCGAGCTTCAGTGAAGACAATGCTAACTCTTTGTGTTTCAGTAGGTTGAGAAAGTAGTTTATGAACAGATACTACATTGTAACCGAGTCAGTAGTACTCAAAAAATATACAAACTCTCAATTTCTACGAAGGAAAAATTGTAATTTAAACTTTTCATAAATATACCAAATTTCAATGTCACTCTCTGAATTATTAATTGTGTAAATATTTCCCCTCTTTTCAAAGCATGACATATATTGCGGTAAAATTACAAAATTAAAACTAAGAGCATGTTTGGTTCGCAGGAAAAGTTTTTCCATGGGAAGTGGGTTCCTGAATATCAAAGAAATTGCTCCTTTCCTCTGTTTGGTTCACTGAATTTGTTTTCCATGGAAACTCAATTCCTCATTTTTGAGGAAAACAAAATCCGAGCTATACCCTAGAATTTTATTTTCCATTGTTGTTGGGAAGAAAAATTGGATTGTCAAGACTATTTTACCCTTGCTGTTTTCTTCTTCTCCGCTCGCTGTTGCTCCCTTGCTACTCGCCTTTGCCGCGCCTCTGCCTCCGTCGTGGAGGAGTCCACGACGGTGATGCCGCCTCTGCCTCCGCCGACGCTGCGAGCCCTCAACGGCGACCACGAGCTCGTGAGAATGGATTTGTTGTAGCTAGTGTGATACCTTTGATCTGTTGCAGCAGTGAGAATGGATCTACCTCTTCGATGCCTTTGCCTTTTGATATGTCATTATGTTGCAGCAGTGAGAATGGGTTTGTTGTAAGCCTTGTATCTAATGCCCTAATGGGATGTGGGCTGATGGGTTAGAAATGGGTCATGGATTTCCAAAAAAAAAAAATGAAATGGGTCATGACAAGTAAATAAGAGGCTCATCATCATCATCAACAACAACAATAATAATAATAATATGGGAAAAGGGTCAAATAGGCTCTCGAACATTTCATAAAAAGTCAATTAGGTCCATGGACTTTTAAAATGTGCAATTAAACCCTCAAACATTACAAATCGAAGCAATGAAGCCCAAAAACCGGTAATTGACCTGTTATCACCGGTCATTGGCATTTTCCGGCGATCGGCGTCAATTTCCGGCGACCGGCGACGACTGAATCGTCGCCGGTCGCCATTTTCGGCGAAAAGGTCGCCTTCTCCGGCAAAGGCGACCTCACTGGTCGCCTTCTCCGGCAAATGCGACCAGTGAGGTCGCCTTTGCCGGAGAAGGCGACCTTTTCGCCGGAAATGGCGACCGGCGACGATTCGGTCGTCGCCGGTCGCCGGAAATTGACGCCGATCGCCGAAAAATGCTAATGACCGGTGATAACAGGTCAATTACCGGTTTTTGGGCTTCATTGCTTCGATTTGTAATGTTTGAGGGTTTAATTGCACCTTTTAAAAGTTCGTGGACCTAATTGACTTTTTATGAAATGTTCGAGGGCCTATTTGACCCTTTTCCCTAATAATATTAATAATAAGGGCATATATGTCTTTTTACATATTATTCCTTACAATTCTAAATCCAACCAAACAACAGAATTTATCTTCCTGGAAACTACTTTTCCACGCAATTTAACTTTCACTTCTCTTCAAATATTTTCCGCGAACCAAACGAGCCCTAAATGTTAAAATGATATGGCAGTTAAAGACTAAAGTGAAATTTTTACTTTTTTTTTTCTTTTTCCAATTCAATTATTTTGAAGGACAAAAGCTCCCATATTTTAAACCTTAACTTTCCAAACTACGCATTGAACAAAGCAGTCTCTTTCTGTATCCCTTCCAAAGAGAAAGGAGAAAGCATCTTTCTATTTAAGAATCTTGCAAGGATAAACGTTCGAACTGCGAACACCACACAGAAATGGAAACCTTAGCTCTATTCACGTTGTTCTCAGTACTCCTCCTTTCAGCAGCAGTGTGGGTTTATGCAAAGTCAAGCAAGAAAGCCCGGCCGCCATTGCCACCGGGGCCGCTCGGCTTCCCCGTGGTGGGATACTTGCCTTTTCTCCGCCCCAATTTACACCACCACTTCACAGACCTCGCCCGCAACTACGGCCCCATCTTCAAGCTCCAACTTGGGAGCTGCCTTGCTGTGGTAGTCAACTCACCCTCCATCGCAAAACAGGTGGTTCGCGACCACGACGCCGTTTTCGCTAACCGCGACCCGCCCATAGCCGCGATTGTCGGCACGTATGGCGGCCGCGATATCGCCTTCGCCCCAAGCGGCACCTACTGGCGGGACCTCCGCAAGGTGTGTTAAAGTGTGGTTGATATTAATTATGCTCATTTCTCTGTTCTAAATGTGTTCCTGTATACTAGCTATAACTTTCACCTACTTTCTCTTCTGTACACTGTTTATAGTCTATTAAGATTAATTACCGATTTGATCCCTCGATTATTAAGATTCACTTTGGTCTCAACAATTTTTCTTGTTCAATCAAGTCTTTGATTTTGAAAAAGTTAACCAATTTGGTCCTCCGTTTATTTGGGTGTTAAACAACAATTAAATCGGGTTCAAATTGATAATTTTTCAATAGTCAAGAGACCATTTCAGTAATTAATTTTTAACTGAAATAGTCCCTTGACTAAAACTACCAATTTGATCCCAATTGAATGGATATCAAACAGTAAAATGAACGGAGGGCTAAATTGATTAATCTTTTCAAAATCAATGACTTAATTAAACAAACAAAAATTGTGCATATGATTTGAAGTGGTGAAAGACTGAAATCTGTTTTCAAAAAAAAAATGGTGAAATCTGAAGAGACCAGTAATTAACTCTGGCCTATTGGTTTGTCATTAATAAACACAGCTTTACTCATAACAGGTGTTTGTACGGGAGATGCTGAGCGGCGCCAATCTTCGAGCTTGCTACGAGCACCGGAGAGAAGAGGTTAGGAAGGTCATTAGAGGTGTGAAATCGAGGATAGGAGAGCCTGTTAACATTGGGGAATTGGCTTCTTCGACTGAACTGAATGTTGTGGCGAGAATGATTTGGGGAAGTACTTTGGGATCTGATGAAGAAAAGAATGAAAAGATTGGAGCAGTGTTTAGGGAGTTAATGGGGAAGTATGTTGACACGTTTGCTGAGCCCAATATCTCTGATTTCTTCCCCTGGCTTGCTAGATTCGATTTGCAGGGGATACAGGCAAAGATGGAGGGTATGAGGAAGGATGTGGACAATATTTTGGAGCCCATCATTAAGGAAGGTGTAAGGATAGTTTCTGAGAAATCTAGGAGTGTGAGCGAGAGTGACGAAAAGAAGGATTTTCTGCAGATCCTTTTAGAGCTGAAGGAGCGTGATGATATTGGGAGATCATTGGATTTCCAAGCAATCAAGGCAATATTGCTGGTATGTCTCTTGAAAACTCGCTTACTTTCAATTACTCTTCTTTCTTTTTAATTAATCATTTATTAGGTGAACTAAAAATTTTCATTTTTTAATCGGGTGTAGTTTAGTGATACTCGATTACACCTCATATGAAAGGGATAAGTTTGAACCTCAGTGGAGGCGACGATATCTCAATTACCATTTCAAATGGGTCGTCATAGATTTAAAACTTGGTCGAGCAATAGGCTAGATTTCAATGAACAATTAGGATCTGAAATACCAAAATTGCAATTTCCCATTTCTTTATGAAGATAAAGGTCTCACTAAAATTGTTGGAATGATGCTAACTTGGCAGGGGAGACAATTTGACTAGCACTCAACCTCTGGGTGTTGAGTTAAAAAAAAATTAAAAAAAAAAAAAAAAAAACCTT
This sequence comes from Ipomoea triloba, assembly GCF_003576645.1. Classification (NCBI taxonomy): domain Eukaryota; kingdom Viridiplantae; phylum Streptophyta; class Magnoliopsida; order Solanales; family Convolvulaceae; genus Ipomoea; species Ipomoea triloba. Next base: position 8,444,304 of record NC_044923.1, on the reverse strand, counting down.
AGGGTGTTGTGTTTTTCTTTTCGGCAACCCAGTATCTAGAAGACTCAGAAATAAGTGTGGCTGTCAATCACGTGTTAACTATGTCGTCCGTCCTCTTTGAAAGAAAATTGTTCATCCCTTGACGATGTTCTGCAAGGGAAAGCTGACACCGACCTCTTTGAGGGCGTCGCTGCAGTCGCTGGGCAGGGCAGCGTTGAGTCGGGTAATTACGGCTTTAAAAGTGTTAAAAATTTATAAAAATCTTGATTGAATATGCCGCTTAATTTTTTACTATGAACCATAAATTTCGAATGAATTTTTAATAGTTGTAAATATTCTAATAAATTATTGTCACAAACACATTATTATAGATATTGTGGTTCAGTGACACCAAGTCCCTTCCTTATAAAGGAGGTTGTGCCCCAGTGGAAACAATTTCGGTAAAACGAGATAAATAAAACTCAGGTGGGTCGGGACATAAAGAGAAAATATTAACTCAAAATTTTTTTGTATATGTAGACATATAGTATTGTTTATGCTTCGATTGGTTGCTATGTTTGAATCTACTAAAAGTGCTACAAGTAAATCAAACAAATTACTTCTAGTAATATAAAGTTTAATGCATATAATACCATATCATTTAGGGTCCGTTTGGAAAGCAGGAAAATGACTTCTGGAAAATGTTTTCAAGAAAATGAGTCATTTTCCCGAAAACAGTTTCATTTCCAGTGTTTGGATATATTATGGAAAACTGTCTTTGTGTGTTTGGTTCATTTTCTGGAAAATTGATAGAATTGTATAACTAAACATTGTAATTGTTTTATTTAAAATATAAAAAATTATAATAGTTATTAAAATAATGGTATTTAATAAAAAATAGTGTTTATAAAAAAATACAAAGTAAAAAAATAAAAAAAAAATGTAGCAAAGGTTTTCGGCGGTTTCCCCACCTCCTTGGTCTATGGTCATGGGTGATATGGCTTGGTTTTGGTCGAAAACATGCGAAACAGCTATTCTGCAATTTCGTAAAATGACTTACGGAAAAAAATTCTGTAAATCATTTTCCGGAAAAATGAACTGATTTTCCTTAGTCAACGAAAAATATTTTCCGTTGACCACATTTTCCGGACGTTGCCAAACACAGAAAACTCGGAAAACATTTTCCGGAAATCATTTTACGGGTTAAAAACACACCCTAAAATTACGACGGCGGCTTATTACTTTGTTACTTTTTTTCTTTTTTTTTTTTAACTTATAGTTTACTATTTATATAGGATATTGTGATAGGGGGGACGGACACCACAGCCACAATGGTAGAGTGGGTTATGACAACATTACTTGATAATCCAGAGATAATGAAAAAGGTCCAGAAGGAATTAGAGGAGATTGTAGGACTAAACAATATTGTTGAAGAGGTCCATCTACCAAAGCTCAGCTATTTGGATGCAGTTGTGAAGGAGACATTCCGTTTATACCCAGCATTACCACTTCTAGTCCCCAGGTGCCCAACTAATACTACACAAGTTGGTGGATACACAATTCCTAAGAGCACTAGAGTCTTTCTGAATATGTATGCAATACATAGAGACCCTCAACTTTGGGACAATCCTTTGGAATTTAGGCCTGAAAGGTTCCTTAACCAAACTTCGTCTGGTTTAGACTATACAGGCAATGATCATAGGTTTTTGCCTTTTGGATCTGGGAGGAGAATTTGTGCTGGCATTCCTTTGGCAGAGAAAATGCTTATATATATTTTGAGTTCACTGTTGCACTCCTTTGACTGGCATCTTCCTGAAGGTGAAAATCTTGACCTATCTGATAAATTTGGGATAGTCACTAAGAAATGTGTTCCCTTGATTGTTGTGCCAGCACAGAGATTATCTAAATTCGAACTTTATCAATAATCTTATATAGAAATTTGCCTTTATGTAAATGGCATAATGGTGTGCCAAGTACCATAATCTATGTATGCATACTAAATGGCATTACTACATTAGTGTGTAATTGTGTGTAATTTAGTTCTTTCCCATTGTAGTGCATATACTCATACCTACTCCACTACCTGATGCGTTGATTGGTCATTAATTGAAGAACTAACCTATTTCTCTTTTTTTTTTCTTTCCTCAATCAATTCAAGTTATTTTAGGCATAAGAGGTTAGTTATTTTCTGATGTATTTCTGACTTGCATAATAAATAAATGATATGCCGTCATCGTGTATTATTTTTAAATTTTTAAATAAATAAATACTACGTTATTTTTACAAAAAAATAAAATAAAAATTGACATCTTATCTAATTAATTAAAAAAAAAAACCAAGATACAACATCAATTTTTTTTTTAAAAAAATCAACGTCTTATCCTATTTTTAATTTTTTTAATTAAACGATACTATGCCGATTTTTATATCATATCTACTTTTTAATATTTTTTAAATAGATATCTGTGCACTCCACTCGGGCTTCTGGTTTTGGGTTGAGAAAGTCAGTGTCCTACCGAATTTCTAGGCTTAAATATGTACAAAAGAGCAAACAAAACTTAGCCAAATATTGTACGTACTAATAAGGAAATGCGGACAGGCTAGCTAGTAGTAAAGTAAATACATACAAATTAAAACCTTACCTAGTTCAAATATGCTGGGAATCAAATCAACTCCAATGATCCTTGATATCCCTGCCATTAAAAGAAGAGTAATCATCAGAAAAAGAAAAAAAAAAAAGTGAGTAAACCTGGATGGAGAAGCAGCAAAGGTGACGGCGGGATTCTGTGTAGAGGTAGATTTGGGCTTAAATAGTTTTTGTTCTTAAAGAACTTGGGTTGATACACCACGGGAGTGAGGCAATCCTTGTTCTAATCCTTATCTTGACTAGGATTTATTTGTGCTTGCCTCAAGACCCCAGATAAAATGTTTTTTTTAGGAACCCTAGATAAAATGCTCTTCCCCCAAACCTAAGTGTTAAAGCATCTAGATGGTAATGCCCCTAACTTGAGTCATATTTCTTTATTTTGTATTTATCTATTGTTTATATGTGTTTGTTCTACCTTGTTGTCGTTTGCTTAGCTTCTTGTTGATTTCCTTGTGCTAGTGCCTAGTTTTGTGATTGCATATTACGTGTCATAACCCCCAATCCCTCAGCGAAACGACATTTCACACCCGCGTACACTCACCATCACTCATTTTTGCTACACATCACTAGTGTAGGAGTTGTCAAAGGATTGAGTGTTGCCACTGGCACCGCTACCGGAGGTACAACTGGTCGATCATTATTAGCTACTGCTACTGATTGCTCTACCGAGTTGCGACGACTGAGTTGTTGACGCAAATCGACCGGTAGACGACTCAGCTATTGACGTAAGTCTCCTTCTGGGGCACAGTCAACTTCCTAAGGAGCGATGACAATCACGTTGCCATTTGCATTTCCGTTTGCGTTTTCATTTGTCGCAGCATTAGCGTTCCGGTTAGTCGGGCCTGAGCGCCGACTACGTCGAGTCTATACCATATAATTAGTTTAGAAATGAGACTTTTCGTATCAGGTATCCACGGACGGTGCCAATGTTGGTTTTACGGCTGCGCGAGAACCGTTTCGGTTGGCTAACACTACTCTAGAACTTAGAGAAGATATTCGAACACAATAATAAGAGAATAATTGTACTTGTATTCAAAATTCAACCCCTTACAATGTGAACCCAATGGGGTATTTATACAAGAATAATAAGCCTACAAAGAAATAAATAAAATTCTTAACAAATATGATTTAGGAATGCAATTTAGGATTGTCCATCTGACATGGAAGTTACCAAATTCCGATTAAGGCATAATTCTCTAAATCTCGCCCCGAGTTTCCAAAATCTGCATGGTAACCGCCTTTTAGAGCGCACTCGGCCGGGCGCCGCCTCCTGACTGCCTGCAAGAACGGAGCCACACGAGTCACAGGACCCGAGCTACTACATATTCGCTGAGACTAGGCAGTCGGCGGGCTCCAAATATCGATCTTCTCAGGTCGGGTACCCTAGTCGGGGTATCCATCAAATATTATTATTATTATTATTATTGTTGTTGTTGTTGTTGTTGTTGTTGTTGTTGTTATTACATTAAACCAAGTAAAAATTAAAGTTAGTGATTAGTTATTTTAATTAGTGGAATTAGTGGCTAGTCACTTTAGTGGGACGATGGGTTTAATTGTTAGTTATTTTAAGAAAGTTAATTAGAAATTTTCCTATAAATAGAATGTTAATTTGCTTAGCTTGTAATTTATCAATTAAAGTTCATTCAATAAAAGAGTGTCATCTTAGTATTCAAAAAAAAAAAAAAAAAAGAGTGTCATCTCAATTAATTGTTCATACATTTTTGTATTGCTCTCTTCTTCACGTATATAGATATACAGGGGCGGAGCCAGAAAACTCAAGGTGGGGGGCTATTAATGTAGTAGAGAAAATTTACCGTGTTAGTCGACATTATAATTAATCGTACTGTAGTATTATATATATCATACATTATTGTAATTATTATTGATAATGATTTCTAATTATACTTTGTGTAATAAAGTATGAAATACATAAATATATGAGTACGATTGACACGAGTGTCGATCATTACTTTAGAATTTTTCACATAACACAAAATATCATAATAACAACAACAATTCAACAAGAACAACAATAAGAACAACAACATTTATTTAAATATAAATTGTCAATTTTTATCAAATAAAAAGTTTTGTCAATTATTTTGTCACCAATTTTTTTCATAATTCATTGATATTCATTTTACTGATGATTCACAATATTTATACAAGCAAATGTACATCTTCAAAGTGTTAATAAATAATTAAAACACACAATAAATCATTAATTAATTAATCAACGTAACTAATAAAACTAAAGCATATATCTCAAATTTAGAGATCTTTTAAAATAAAATGGATATTTGATGCCCTCCATTATTAAAATCTTGATAAAAGAAATAAGATAAAAAGAAAATGGTGACTTTAATTATTTAATTTGGTTTATTTCTTTCTATTTAATGAATTTAAATTTTAATATATATATATATATATATATATATATATTAAATTCACTTAATATAAACATAATAGATTGTTTAAAAAAATTAGAGGGGGGCCAAAAGTGTATTTTATCCCTATTATATCAATATATAAATACATATTTACTAAAATATTTTAAGGTAGCTAGGGGTAAGGGTAGGGTGGGGGTTGGGGGGGCCAGGGCCCCCCTACCCCATAAGGTGGCTCCGCCACTGTAGATATAAGATATATTATATTTAATATATCTAAAATTGAAAAAGTAAAATCAAATCTATTAACCAAAAATCTATGGCCACATAAAGAAATGCAAGAAAGCTTCATGCAGGAAAAAAAAAAATCTCGAGTATGGACACAAAGAGATATCTGTCCCATATGATAACCATTCACTCAATCTATGGTCATCTGCCGTCTCTGATCTGTGAAATTTATACAGTATCACGTGTTGAAGTATAAACTTCCCATTTCTAATCATTCTGCAGGATAAAGCTTAGAGTCTCAATATTTTATTTTTTATTTTCAGATTTTTTGCTTGTCAAAATAAGAGATAGTGAAGGCATGTGGGAAACGAAACCAAACATAAAAAATAAAAAACGAAAGTAGAAATGAAAAAGATAAGACAACCCTAATCATCCGGTGGGGTGAAATGTGCATCAACACCAATCATTATTTTCCACGCAACTGCGTGAATCATACTATCAAGGTTAAAGTGTCATCTAGCACCACGAACTATATCCCATTATTTATGTCCACCCTGAACTTCCATATCATATATATCGAGCCACAAACCAAAAAATAAAATTCACCTAAAACTTTTAGCAGGTTTCCCTATCTTCTTGATGACATGGCGCATGTTTCCTACTGCTGTGGCATTTCTTTTAACCTTATATTGTCCAGGTAAGCATTTACATATTAAAATTTTTTTAAAAAATATTATATTAAAATAACCAGAATTTTCTTCTCTTTATTTTCATAATGTATACTTTTTTCAATTTTGCAATTCCAATGTTTCAATTTTTTTTGTAAAATTTATATTTTTTTGGTTAATTTTTTGTTTAATATTTTTTCAATTTATAGAAATGCTTTATTTTCATAATGTATTCTTTTTTTTTTTATTTTAATTTTTAATATGTAAATGCTTACATGGGCGGTTAAAAGAAATGTCACATCAGTGGAAAACTTACGCCATGTCAGCAGGGAGACAGGAAACCTGCTAAAAATTCTAGGTGAATTTTATTTTTTGGTTTGTGGTTCGATATATACGATATGAAAGTTCAGGGTGAGACATGAATAATGTGATATAGTTCGTGGTGCTAGATGACACTTTAGCCTACTATCAAATAATGTACATTCAGTAAATAAATAATATACTTTTAGTATATTTAAAATGTATATTATATTCAGAGAAATTGCATTATTTGAATACATAAAATACATTATTTTGTATAATGTGCATTTCGTACACGAATAATGTATTTTTAGTATATTAAAAATGTACAATTGTACATTTTGTTATGATCTACACAATAATTTGTACATCAACACGGTTAATTTTTTTTTACGTGCAGCTCACAAAAAATACGATCTTGTCGAATAATTTCTCCCACTCCTTTTCCTACATTCTCTCTCTGTCATCAAGAAAAAAAATTTGACAAATATTCCTACTGAGAATGCTCTTAGCCAGATTACTGGTCACATAAATTTTTAATTTTAAGTTAAAAATAGAATAATCAATAATTTTTAAATTAAAAATAACACCATAATAACCCGATCACAACATTTTATAATTTCATTTAAAGAAAAATTAGATTTTAAATAATTTCATATTTTATAAATTTAAAAACATTTTATTTTGAACATGTATTTAATAAAATGTATTCCGATAACCTTTCCGATTTAAATGTTTGAACTAAACACATCCTAAATGTAGCAAACAAATAAAATTTAAAAATGTAGTGTGACAAAATTAAAAGAGCAAGACTAAATGTGACAATGATACAATAGTCAATGATTAAAAGTGAAATTTTCACTATTACTTTTTATTTTTAATTTCTTGGTATAGTAGAATAGTATTCATATTCTATTCCAATTTAATTATTTGAGAACAACTTACACTTTTCGTCTCTAAGTTATACGATAATTGTAAAATTCGTTATTAAGTGTCGGATTGTTGGTCATACTCACTTTTGTCCCCTAACTTTTGGTCTCCTTACTAACAACATATTAGGGACGAAATTTACAATTTTAGTATAACTTATAGACAAAAAAATGAGCATAAAAAGTAATAAAAGGATGAACAAATACAACGCCAATGAAGTTAGGAGAAAAAAGTGAACGCTACCGGCACTTAGGAATAATTTTTACAATTACTAAATAATGTATGGACAAAAAGCTCCCATATTTTCAACCTTAACTTTCCAAATTAGGCATTGAACGAAGCAGTCTCTTTCTGTTTATCCCTTCCAAAGAGAAAGCATCTATCTATCTATTTAAAGCTCTTGCAAGGATAAACGTTCCAATACCACACAGAAATGGAAACCTTAGCTCAATTCACGTTGTTCTCAGCACTGCTCCTTTCAGCAGTAGTGTGGGTTTATGCAAAGTCTATAAGCAAGAAAGCCCGGCTGCCATTGCCACCGGGGCCGCGCGGCTTCCCCGTGGTGGGATACTTGCCTTTTCTCCGCCCCAATTTACACCACCACTTCACAGACCTCACCCGCAAGTACGGCCCCATCTTCAAGCTCCAACTTGGGAGCCGCCTTGTTGTGGTAATCAACTCACCCTCCATCGCAAAACAGGTGGTTCGCGACCACGACGCTGTTTTCGCTAACCGCGACCCGCCCATAGCTGGGATAGTCGGCACGTATGGCTGCCGCGATATTGCCTTCGCCCCAAGCGGCACCTACTGGCGGGACCTCCGCAAGGTGTGTTAAAGTTTGGTTGATATTAATTATGCTCATTTCTCTGGTCTAAATGTGTTCCTGTAGACTACCTATAAGTTGTAACTTTCAGTTACTTCCTCTGTTCGGTATACTATTTATAGTCTATTAGTTTGTCATTAATAAACACAGCTTTACTCATAAGAGCATCTACATTGATGCATATTGAGGGGATAATGTCAGGCATCAATGTCACATGGAGGAGTGAGGTGAGGGAGAAAGAATGAAGCTGCTCCTGCAAATGAAGAAATAATGCAGAACAGTGGGACCCACTCCAATTAACAATACAAGTGGCACCCGCGTGGCTGTCACTTTATGCCCTGGGCTCCTCCCCCTACAAAGTTATTTATTAATTTTTTTTTTAAAATCAAATTTGCTTTTTTTTTTTTCTCTCATCACACTTTATCTTTCCTAATCACACTTACAAAAACTATTTAATAACCGCGAAATATCCCACTGATAAGGATGCTCTAACAGGTGTTTGTACGGGAGATGCTGAGCAGCGCCAACCTTCGAGCGTGCTACGAGCACCGGAGAGAAGAGGTTAGAAAGGCTATTAGAGGTGTGAAATCGAGGATAGGTGAGCCTGTCAACATTGGGGCGTTGGCCTCTTCTACTGAACTAAACGTTGTGACGAGAATGATTTGGGGAAGTACTTTGGGATCTGATGAAGAAAAGAATGAAAAGATTGGAGCAGTGTTTAGGGAGTTAATGGGGAAGTATGTTGACATGGTGGCTGTGCCTAATATCTCTGATTTCTTCCCCTGGCTTGCTAGATTTGATTTGCAGGGGATAGAGGCAAAGATGGAGGGTATGAGGAATGCTGTGGACAATATTTTGGAGCCCATCATTAATGAAGGTGTAAAGATAGTTTCTGAGAAATCTGGGAATGTGAGCAACGGTGACGAAAAGAAGGATTTTCTGCAGATCCTTTTAGAGCTGAAGGAGCGTGATGCCGCTGGGAGATCATTGGATTTCCAAGCAATCAAGGCACTGTTGCTGGTATGTCTGTTCAAAACTCGCGTACTTTCAATTACTCTTTTTTCTTTTTAATTAATCATTTATTAAGTGAACAAAATTTTTTCATTTTTTAAAAAGTTTTGATTTTTTTTTTGAAAAAGTTTTACTTCTTCTTTATGTAATTAAAGAGATTAAGAGGTCAACTCCAGTGTAGTATAATGACATCCCAATTACCATTTCAAAAGGGTTGTTTTAAGTTCAAAACTTTCAAAAAAAAAAAAAAAACTAAGAAATTAAAAGACAAAAATTTGTGTCTTAAATTTTAAAAGTGGTTAAATTGCTGGTGGCAAACTTAAGAGTGATTGATTTTAAATGAAAATGACAATTTTGGTCCAACACTACTAAACTGTGTTAAAGTCGTTAAAATTCTTTAAAAATTTATAAAAATCTTGATTGAATATGGCGCTTAATTTTTTACTATGAACCATAAATTTCCAATGACTTTCTAATAGTTGAAAATATTCTAATAATTTATTGTCACAAACACATCATCATAGACCTTGTGATCCAGTAGCACCAAGTTGCTCCCTTATATGGGAGGTTGTGGATTTGAGCCTCAATTATTGGCTCGACTTTGATGCTTTTATCTAATTGAGTCAGCAACTGTTAGAATAAAGGACTAAATCGAAAAAAATAACTAATTACCAAGTTATAGTTACAGTATAGTCGAGGACATGTAGTAGACATGTATTGTTTATTCTTCAATTGGTTGCTATGTTTGAATATACTAAAAGTGCTACAAGTAAATCAAACAAATTACTTCAAGTAATATAAAGTTTAATGCATATAATACCATTTGACTTTAGAATTACGGCTCCTTATTACTTTGTTACTTCTTTTTTTAATTTATAGTTTACTATTTATATAGGATATTGTGATAGGGGGTACGGACACCACAACCACAATGGTGGAGTGGGTTATGACAACATTACTTGATAATCCAGTGATAATGAAAAAGGTCTAGAAAGAATTAGAGGAGATTGTAGGGATAAACAATATTGTTGAAGAGGTCCATCTACCAAAGCTCAGCTATTTGGATGCAGTTGTGAAGGAGACATTCCGTTTATACCCAGCATTACCACTTCTAGTTCCCAGGTGCCCAACTCATACTACACAAATTGGGGGATACACAATTCCTAAGGGCACTAGAGTCTTTCTGAATATGTATGCAATACATAGAGACCCTCAACTTTGGGACAATCCTTTGGAGTTTAGGCCTGAAAGGTTCCTTAACCAAACTTCTGGTTTAGACTATATAGGCAATGATCATAGGTTTTTGCCATTTGGATCTGGGAGGAGAATTTGTGTTGGCATTCCCTTGGCAGAGAAAATGCTTATTTATATTTTGAGTTCACTGTTGCACTCCTTTGACTGGCATCTTCCTGAAGGTAAAAATCTTGACCTATCTGATAAATTTGGGATAGTGACTAAGAAATGTGTTCCCTTAATTGTTGTGCCAGCACAGAGGTTATCTAAATTCGAGCTTTATCCTTAATCTTATAGAAATATGCCTTTATGTAAATAGCATAATGGTGTGCCAAGTACCATCATCTATGTATGCATACTAAATAATGGCATTACGACATTAGTGTGTAATTGTGTTCTTTCCCATTGTAGTGCATATACTCATACCTACTCCACTACCTGCCAAGGACCTTATAGTTTAGTGGCATCAAACCCTTCCCTTTATATGAGGGGTGGTGGGTTCGAGTTTCAATGGAGGCAATACTGATTCTTGTGCTTCAATAGGTTGAGAAAGTAGTTATGAACAGATACTGCATGCGTTGATTGGTCATTAATTGAAGGATTACCCCACTTCTTTTTTTTTTTTTAAATGTACCTAGTACCCTATTTTCAATTTTTTAATTAAACGATACTATGTCGATTTTTGTATCATATCTAATTTTTTATTTTTTTAAAATAGATATCTGTGCACTCCACTCGCGCTTCTGATTTAAAATAGCTATGGTTTGCTCAACAATCACCTCTTGAACTGGTTTGCTATGGTCTTTTGGGTTGAGAAAAACTGTCCTACCGAATTTCTAGACTTAAATATATACAAAAGAGCAAACAAAACTTAGCCAAATATTGTACGTACTAATAAGGAAATGCAGAGAGGCTAGCTAGTAGCCTAGTAGTAATTAGTAAAGTAAATACATAAAAATTAAAACCTTGCCTAGTTCAAATATGCTGGGAACGAACCAAATCAACTCCAATGATCCTTGATACCCCTGCAAGTGCCATTAAAAGAAGAGTAAACCTGGATGGCGAAGCAGCAACTGTGACGGCAGGATTCTGTGTAGAATGGAGCTGCGACGACGACGGCAGCGACGGAACTGACGGTAATGTTGGAGATGGCGGAGGAAAAATGGCGAGGAGAAGAAGAAAATAAATAGATCTATAAAATATAGGATGTTGGTTATTTTAAAGGAAAAAGTGTCAAATAGTTCATTGGAACTTTTACACTTCAATTAGGTTATTGAATAAAAAAGTGTGCAATTCAACCATTTAATATTAAAATTTTGTGCAGTTAGCATTATTTATAGGAACTCAATGGGGTAGTTTAAGTGGCAAGGGAGCTCTCTTCGTAGGTAAGAATTTCTAGACAATCCGGATTCGATTCTACAAGTGACCATTCCCCTTGGGTCAACTATCATGCCTTTCGGAGTAAACGCGGGTAGACCCGGATGGACGGAGAAAGACCCCGTGAATTTAAAAAAATATATATATTGAAAATATAATATTATTCCAATCTGGACGGAGAATGCAAAGATATCTCCTCCGTCCAGATCAACGGAGGAGGTGGACTCCTCTTCCTGTGTCAACATAGACGAAGGAGTCCAGCTTATTCTCCAGTATATCACACGAACCTTATCAAGGACGAGTTGGCCAAGAAAGGGGAGTCCAGCTACAAGCCTACAACGACATTAATGATGTCAATGCTTTTGAGTTCTTGTTTGGATTATACTGCAACAATGCCAAGCTTTCTGGACTCAGTTGGTTGCCTGGTTTCATCGAGGACATGTTGTTCTTTCTACACCGACAAGATGTACAACGCTTTCATCAACCTCAGACCCTGCTTGACGACACCGAGAAAGCCGGCCTCAAAAGAGACGAAGCCTATCACAACTTCGTCTTCTTTGTCTGCTTCAACTCCTACTCCGCTTTCAAGTTCTTCCTCCCTGAGCTCCTCAAGTGCATTGGCTCCGCCACTAAGTCTTTCACCAACAGCTAACGGAGGAGATCCACAGGGCAGTGGAGCTAGAAGACGCCTTCATTTAATTCTTTATATTTTATAATTAAAAAATATTTAATATTCAACCTAATGTCCATGTCAGCATCCACTTTTTAAATCTATCACATTATATGCCAACTCAGCAACTTAACTTGCTTTACCTACAAGAAACCTACAAATAATGCCATTGCACAAATTTTTAATATTAAATGGTTCAATTGCACACTTTTTTTTGGATGGTCTAATTGCACGTAAGGCTGTGCAATACCCAACTAACCCGAGAAAATTGACCGAATCGCGGGCCGCTTAAGTATCGCTGAACCGAGCCTAATCCGAAATAGGTAAACCGAACCGAAGGCCAATACGACATCGGTTTAACGGTTTCAGATTGGGTGGGATAATTTGGCATCCGACCCGCCTGAATATTCGAATTAAAATAGGGCTACGTACCCCTACTAGGATACGACGTCATTTATGCTTATAGTGTGTATGTGTGTTGTGTGTGTGTGTGTAATATATATATATATATATATATATATATATATATATATATATATATATATATATATATATATATATATATATATATATATATATATA
>NC_044923.1:8357433-8429731 GCF_003576645.1 Ipomoea triloba | reverse complement strand
TGTGTGATATATATATATATATATATATATATATATATATATATATATATATATATATATATATATATATATATATATATATATATATATATTGAAGAGGAGTTCAGTGTCTCCTCATTTGCGCAGTCGCGACCTCTGTCCTCTTGCTAGGGTTTCTCACTTGCTCATTCTCTGAGTCTCTCAATCTCTGTAGTCTGTTCTCGACTTCTCTTCTTCGATTTCACTAATTCACTCACAGAGAGTCTGAGAGTGTGAGACACATAGAGTCTTAGATAGTGAGTCTCTATCTCTCTGAGTTGTGTACTCTGGTGGGACGTTGGTTCTGTTAGAGACTTCGACTCGAGAGGTGGAAGCCCTCAAGGCCTACTGGTGGAGTAGTGGTGTCGTGGACCATTCGAGTGGTGATATCTGTGCTAGAAACCCCCGTTTTTCGGGGAATTTGTGAGAAACGAAGTAAATCGCAAAAACCCTAATTTAATTTATTCATATATTGCAATTTTGTTATTTTTTGTGTGATAAATTGTGAATTTTTGGTGGAAGTACTGACTTATCTGAAACTCTAGTTTTGTTTCTTAAGTTTATTGCCATCTATTTTGAATTTGTGATATGTATTGCGATATATTTTGGATTTCTGGTTGAAGCACTGACTTATCTGAAACCCTAGTTTGATTTCTTATGTTTATTGTCATCTATTTCAAATTTGTGATATGTATTGTGATATATTGTGGATTTCTGGTGGAAGCACTAACTTATCTCAGTTATCTGAATCCCTAGTTTGATTTCTTAAGTTATTGCTTGCCATATATTTCAAATTTGTGATATGTATTCGTGATATATTGTGATATATTGTGGAGATCTCCAGTTTACTTTGATATCCAATTTGTGATATGTCACTCAGTTATATGTAATCTGTGAGATCTCTAGTTTACCTTAAATTCTTAATGCTCCTTACATGAGATGCATTGCTCATATCTTTAACTTGGTGGTACATGATGGGTTGAAAGAATGTGACAGTGCAGTTAAGAAAGTGAGGGATGATGTTAGGTATGTGAGGAGCTCACCTGCTAGGGTACAGAAGTTTAGCGATCTAGCTGATTTACTTGGGGTGGAAGCTAAAAATTCATTGTGTCTTGATGTTCCTACAAGGTGGAACTCCACCTATATGATGCTGCATACTGTTTTGTTATTTCAAAAAGTGTTTGAAGTGTATGAAGATCATGAAGTTCTTTTAGGCTGATTTAGGTGAAAATATACCTGATTTCATGGATTGGGAGTCCATTACTTCTTTGGTTAAGATTCTTAAATCCTTTTATGAAATGATTGTAAGGATTTCTGGTTCATTGTATGTGACTGCTAATACATTTTTCTCTGAAGTTTCTGATCTGCCTTGCCTGTTGACTAATAATATGGTGGAAGCTGATGGCAGTGTTAAGTTGATGGGTACAAATATGAGGGCTAAATTTGATAAGTATTGGGGTCAGCCTGAAAAAATGCATTTTCTAATATTCTATGCAAATATTTTAGACACCTAAGGACAAAATAGAATATATGCCCATATAGTTTAATCAATTATATGGTAAGGAAAATGGTAAATCAATGTTTGATAAGGTTATGGTTGGCCTTAAGGAATTGTTTGAAGATTATGCAGAATTTGTTTCCATTATTCTCACAATTATAATGGTTTAATTATTTTCAGAATTTGGTAAATAAAATTTTGTTATCATTTAAACTTTATTATTTTTTTTACCAATTAATTACTAATATTAGTTGCCAAGACCTTGTGGTCTAGTGTCATCCATCTTTGGACGGGAAAATGAAATAGGAGGGTTTTACTTTTATATATAGTATAGATTTCTGTTTACATACAAAAAAATCATTTATATGAAAAAGAGAAAATGATTGAAGAATTTTGAATTACATATAACATGCAAAAGTCATAAAATCAATTGTTGTTTTTGAATTACATACAACATGCAAAGTCATAAAAACAATTGTTGCAAAATCATTTATAAATGTAATTCTATCACATACTATGAGCCAGCGCCCCACTAGGGATCGAATCTGTGACCTCTCACTTAGGAGGGTCACAATTATACTACTTGACCACAAGACCTTAAGCTGTGGTAATGAAGTTAGAACAAGGTATACATAATATACTTTAGCAAAAAATGCAAGCATGCAGCGTATAACATTTGTAGTAGAACGCATAGATAGACCAATTAATTAATAATAAAAGACTAATAACTTTAAAGTATTTTTTTTACTTTTGATTCTGGTATATTATAGATTTATAGATAGACGACGCTGCCAAACACCTTGTGTTCAGATGTCGCTTATGTATAGTGACATCATTTTTATTACAGGCACATTATTACATTTTTATTACACACACATATAATGATCATCACACTTTGCACACTGATGTGCCCTTTACAAAAGGCATTTTTAAAGAAATTATTGATAAAGCTCGGAATTAAATAACCTCGGTGTTGGAATAGCAATCAGAGGAGTATTTTTCTTAATGACAAGGCCAAATCCATCAGATAAGTCCAGCTTTTCACCTTCAGGAATATGCCAGTCGAAGGAGTGCAATAAGGAACCCAAAATATAAATCAACATTTTCTCTGCCAAGGGAATGCCAGCACAAATTCTCCTTCCTGATCCAAATGGCAGAAACCTATGATCATTGCCCGTACAGTCGAAACCAAAGGTTTGGTTAAGGAACCTCTCAGGACTGAACTGCAAAGGATTGACCCAGAGTTTAGGGTCTCTATGTATTGCATACATGTTTAAAAAGACCCATGTATCCTTAGGGATTGTGTATCCAGCCACTTCTGTAGTTTGACTTGGACACTTGGGGACTAGAAGTGGTAGTGCTGGGTATAAACGAAATGTCTCCTTTACAACAGCATCCAAATATTTGAGCTTTGGTAGATGGACCTCTTCAAGAATACTTGTCATTCCAACAATTTCCTCTAATTCTTTTTGGACCTTTTCCATTATTTCTGGATTATCAAGTAATGCTGTCATAACCCATTCCACCATTGTTGATGTACTGTCAGTCCCGCCTACCACAATATCCTATATATAGTTAAAGAAAAAAAGGAGTTAAAAAGTAACTAAGCAAATGTAATAGTAATAACTTTTAAAATTGGAATATATAGCGTTTGTTGATATAGAGCGACTAGAACAAAGAATAATAACAATGGCAAAATATAAAGACAAGATTTACGTAATTCGATATTGTGTCTATGTTTACTGGAATGAAGCTACTTTTTTTTTTATTAATTGTGATAGTGATGATAAAGTATATAGGGTTAAAAGTATCATATTTATTATATGTCCCACCTTAAATTGTACAATTAAAAATGACAGTTATGGTTTTCAAGCAAATGTAATCCTTTGGTTTTCAAAAAGAAATTTAAAAAAGTAAGCAAATGTAGTAATGACTTCTAAAATTGGAATAGCGTTTGTTCAGAATAACTAGAACAAAAAAGTAAATACTACAACTCTCAAATTCTATTCTCAGCTTTTACTCTTCTCTCATAAAATTTTGATATTGACATTTTTATTAGGACCCACAGGATAAAGATAACTAATTATCAATGTCAAAATCATGGAGTAAAAGTGGAGTAAAAATAAGGAGTGCATCAAGTAGAACTCCAACAAAAAATAATAATAATGGGAAAAAGTAGAGAAGACAAGATTTATGTGGTTCAACAATGTGTCTATGTCCACACTAATGAAATTAAATTATTCTTTTTTATTAATTGTGATGGTGATGATAAAACATACCGGGCTAAAAGCATCATATTTATATGCAAGTCTAAACTGTACAATTAAAAACGACAGGTACGGCTAGAAGGGAGAATTGTTGGGCGAATGTCGATATAGAGTCAAGTCCAACAATTGGTGGGGGATTGTTGGACAACAGCTAGTGAAAAGTAAGTTCAGCACCTTGCCTCTTGAAAATGTGACCGAAGGAAATAAAATTGTACATTTGATGAGTTATAGTTTTTGATTTAGCCGTAATTGTTTGATTCTAACCAGTGGTATTAAAGCCAAAGTTATGGCAAGTTTAAGTTCCAAAAAGAACAAAAACATACCAGCAATATGGCCTTGATTGCTTGGAAATCCAATGATTTCCCAGCGTTGTCATCATGATTCTTCAGCTCTAAGAGGATCTGCAGAAAATCCTTTTTTTCGTCATCCTTGGTTGTGCTACCAGATTTCTCACAAACTATTCTTACACCTTCCTTAATGATGGGATCAAAAATATTGTCCACAACCTTCACCATATCCTCCATCCTTGCCTGCACTCGCTGCAAATCCAATCTAGCAAGCCAGGGGAAGAAATCAGAGATATTAATCTCACCTACCATGGCCATAAACTTCCCCACTATCTCCCTAAACTCTGCTCCAATTTCATCAATCTTTGCTTCATCAGATCCCAACGTACTTCCCCAAATCATCCTCGCCACAACATTGATTTCGGTGGAAGAAGCCAATTCCCCAATGTTGACAGGTTCACCTGCCCTTGATCTCACACTTCTAATGGCTTTCCTAACCTCTTCTCTTCGGTGCTCGTAGCACGCTCGAAGATTGGCGCTGCTCAGCATCTCTCGTACAAATAGCTTGCGGATTTCCCGCCAGTAGGTGCCGGTTGGGGCGAAGGCGATATCGCGGCAGCCATACGTGCCGACAATCGCGGCTATGGGCGGGTCGCGGTTAGCGAAAACGGCGTCGTGATCGCGAACTACCTGTTTGGCAATGGAGGGTGAGTTGAGTACCACAACAAGGCGGCTCCCAAGTTGGAGCTTGAAGATGGGGCCGTATTTGCGGGCGAGGTCTGTGAAGTGGTGGTGTAAATTGGGGCGGAGAAAAGGCAAGTATCCCACCACGGGGAAGCCGCGCGGCCCCGGTGGCAATGGCGCGGCTTTCTTGTTGCTTATAGACTTTGCATAAACCCACACTACTACTGAAAGGAGCAGTACTGAGAACGTGAAAAGAGCTATTAAGGCTCCCATCCCTGTGCTAAAAACTTTGCAGGCAATAGTATTCGTGAGGTGCTGGAGTGTTTATCCTTGCAGCTGTCTTATATAGATGCTTGCTCTTCGAAAATTCTACAGTTTTCTTTCGAGTTATCATTTTTAGATCTTCTTTGAAAAGCCTTGAAAACGAGGTACACATGCATAAAGAGATGCATGCGGAGGTTAGCAACAGTGGCAAGGTAGAGTAGGAATGAGTTCTACTATGCATATTGGTTATTTTTGTCATGTGAGTCCACAACAAAATGTCTACATCAAAAGCATGTGAGAGGCAGTTCTTATATCGTGCACCGCGGTCCCAAAACGACGTCGTTTCAGTAAGTAGGAGACGGACCCCGTAATTGACACTACAGTTCATCTCAAAAGATATTGCTGCCTTACATTTGTTTTGATATTATCGAATGAAACTGTAGTTACATCGAAATGTAACTGTAGTTGTGTTGAAATGTAACTGCAGTGTATATGAAAAGATACTGAATAACAGTTTCACATTTGTGTTTTTATATTATCGAATGAAACTGTAGTTATATCAAAATGTAACTGTAGTTGTGTTGCAATGTAACTGCAGTGTATATGAACAGATACTGAATAACAGTTTTACATTTGTGTTTTTATATTATCGAATGAAACTGTAGTTATATCAAAATGTAACTGTAGTTGTGTTGAAATGTAACTGAAGTTGTGTTGAAATGTAACTGCAGTATATATGAACTGAAAGTGAGTGGCGCGAATTCATCCGTATATTTTCATTAAATCAAAACGACATCGTTTTGGGACCGCGGTCCATAATGCATTGTGGACCACGTACTGTCCACGATATAATTTGCGTGTGAGAGGGAGTACAAATTTGAAGTATAAAATGAGAATACCCAAGTATTTTCCGAGTAGGAATAATGGGAAAGTTATAGGTGAACACGTCGGTGCTGTTTGGATTTTGTAGAGTAGGAGACGGCAATGGCACTGATGATAGGCTGAAGGGTTAGCATGTGGATAAAGATATCTATGGTTTTGTGACCCGGGCTAAAACTAACCAAATGAGAAATAAAATTTTAAAAAAAATAGATAAAAATTTTAACGGGGAAATCGAGAGATGGAGCCCACCCTGGGCGATGTCAAGTCAAAAATTTACTATTTTGTTTGTTGGCGATTTTGTACAGATTGTATTGTTGTATTCTCTCGAGAGAGATGGAGCCCACCTTCTTGTTCCTAACTCTAGTAATTAGATATTTAATGTATAATCAATGGAATTTATGGGTGATAAATTTATGGATAACAATTTGGAGGTTATAATGGGCAATGTGGGCTCCCTATAGTAATTAGATATTTAATGTATAATCAATGGAATTTATGGGTGATAATGGGATTTTATGGATAATAATTTGGAGGTAATAATGCGCAAATTGTGGACCGCGGTCCCAAAACGACGTCGTTTTGATTAATGAAAACAGACGGATGAATTCGCGTCACTCACTTTCTTTTCATATATACTGCAGTTACATTTCAACACAACTTCAGTTACATTTCAATACAACTGCAGTTACCTTTCAACACAACTGCAGTTACATTTTGATATAACTACAGTTTCATTCGATAATATAAAAACACAAAAGTGAAATTGTTATTCAGTATTTGTTCATATACACTGCAGTTACATTTCAACACAACTACAGTTACATTTTGATATAACTACAGTTTCATTCGATAATATCAAACACAAATGTGAAACTATTATTCAGTATCTTTTCATATACACTGCAGTTACATTTCAACACAACTACAGTTACATTTTGATATAACTACAGTTTCATTTGATAATATCAAAACAAATGTAAGGCAGTATCTTTTGGAATGAACTGTAGTGTCAATTACGGGGCTCCGTCTCTCACTTACTAAAACGACGTCGTTTTGGGAACGCAGTCCACAATGCATTGTGGACCGCGGTCCACGATATAAGAACTGGTAATAATGGGCAATATGGGCTCTCTATAGTAATTGGATATTTAATGTATAATCAATGGAATTTACGGGTGATAATGGGATTTTATGGATAATAATTTGGAGGTTATAATGGGATTAATGTTATAATTTAATGAGATGATAGGTTATGAAAGGATAATTAGGGAGCCTGACTAATCATATCTCAAATGCTTACTGTTAAGTTTGAGTGCTATGTTCGGATGTTTGCTATCCTAGGTGGTACCGACTAGGTGCCCATGTTGGGTACCCATCATCAGTCACTCACTTTTCTGTGTCTCGCGAAGCATGACGCATGAAAGTATATTGTCATGTCTAAAAAATCAATTCAACACCACTAAACCGAATTCCGACTCAAAATTTGCCGACTCCTTTTACAAGGAGACGCGGTTGACTAAGTGCTAACTCCTTTGACAAGCCTCTAGCCAACCCCATCATTTTTTCTAACTCTTTTTACAAGGAAGCGCGGTTGACTGAGTGCCGACTCCTTTTACAAGCCTCCAGCCAATCCTAACACCATCATTTTTCCCGACT
Source organism: Ipomoea triloba (assembly GCF_003576645.1). Taxonomy (NCBI): domain Eukaryota; kingdom Viridiplantae; phylum Streptophyta; class Magnoliopsida; order Solanales; family Convolvulaceae; genus Ipomoea; species Ipomoea triloba. Next base: position 8,422,175 of record NC_044923.1, on the reverse strand, counting down.
CCATTTACAAGGAGGCTTGGTTGACTGAGCGCCGACTTCTTTTACAGGCCTCCAACAAACCCTAGCACCAACATTTTTTCCGACTCCTTTTACCTCCCATATTTCTATGGCCGACTTTTGAGACTAACTACCTGCAAAATCTAAGATATTAATTAAATAAAAAGCATCTGCACGAGATGCATCCCCTTGAAGGGGTATGATTCAGACCAATTAGAAAAATATCTATCTTATGTTAGTTGACCCCTCCAACTTTTATAAGACAGTCCACCAGCATCTCGCTTCATGTTCAACATGCATGGATTCAAAAAAGACTAGTAAAAATCAGCCAACTACCCCGTGTTCGAGGGGTGACTGACTACTCAATTTTACCCTGCTAAAGCTCAATTGTACCATTTAAACTGCTGGCAGAGACCCAAGCTCAATTGTACCATTTAAAATGCTGGCCAAGACCCAAACTCAATTGTATTACTTAAAAGGTTGGCCGAGATTCAAGCTCAATCGTACCATTTAAAGGGCTAGTAGACCCTTATTTTTTGTTTCTAGCCTTTTGAGTACAAAGCATGTTACAATTATTATAATTCTATGTATTTGAGTTAGATTATGACTCCCTATTCTATCTTTCTTGTGATTCACCTATTCTAGTATCCATGTGATTCTTTCATTATATATATATATATATATATATATATATATATATATTTCTATTCAAATGTGGCCGCGCCCTTACGTGCGGCCGTACGATTTACACCCCTCAATGTTAAGAAATGCACCACTCAATGACTAACGACTGGATGGACGAGGACGCGAAAGAATTAAACTTGATCGGCCTTTGCAATATGGAGAAAATATATAATAAGCTTTGTTCTTGAGCGCGGCGATCTGGGCAGTGGATGCAACCAAGCTGTTGCCATCGCCGGGCCGAGGGGAGAGGAGCTCGCCTAATTAAGCGCTGAAATTTTCATCGTCGGTCGTAGATGGGATCAACTCCGACTCAAAATTCTCCCAATCCTCGAATCTCAGCTGCGAATTCGAGTCAATTTCCCTCAGCGAGCAGTTTGCGAGGAGCAACAAAATGTCGGTTCTGGATCCGCTCAACCGGTGATTATAGAAGAAAGCCATCTGGTGCATTATTACTTGTTTATGCAAGCCCTATTATTGATTGATGAGATTCGGAATTGTTGTTGCCTAGTTGAAATATTACCTTCTTCCTGAGTTACGTTGTTGCCTATAGGCTAAAATTTTGCATGATTTGGTGCAGAAAAATCTAGATATTTGATTTGATAGAACTTTGACATGAAAATTGAAAGTATATGGATCATTATTTGACTATATATATTTCCATTAGTTTTTACTGGGACCGACCTAGAGATGAATTAATATCTCTTGAAAATGCAAGATGCATTTATTGAGTCTCCTTTAATTTGATTATGGCTATTATTTAATATGTGCTTTAAATGTTGAGGTCACATCCTACGTTTTAAATTGAGTTATAGGCTACATTTTTTATTTATAACTTTGTCCAGAAAGCCAACCAAAGTATAAATGCATCTTGTTGGATATGCAAGCAAGCTATGACCTAAATTTTAAACGTAGCTTTGTCTAGAAGACAAATTCATAAGACTAATTATATGAAACTATTTGACATGAGTCTTGTATATTCAATTTTATCTCATATATTGAGATTTAAAAATCTCTCAATTTTGAATATATATTTACCAACAAGGTAAATTAAGAATTCTAATTTTTCTATGTCACCCTTAAACCAAACCTTGGTAATGAATATTTGATCGACAGTGATCCCCAAATCATTTGGCAATCCTATTAGGATTGTTATGATAAGAAACTATTATACTCTCTGGGTTCTAAGCCTTCCTTACTGGAAAATATGCCAAGCAATTGGACCGTTTTCTAATAAAGGTCTAGAAGGCCTCATATGGGGATCAATTTTTGGGTGGCTAATGACTCACGAAAGAACTCTTAAATTTCTATCTTTAGAGCTATGCTATTCAACCAAAACAGCTTATGATCATGTCATGATGTGATTAGATGATACTATAAAGTTAGCCATAACATGTTAGTTGGCCGGAAGCAAATAACTTGTGTACGGAAATCCTAAATTACATGTTTTCTTGTTGGGGACATTCAATCTCAGATACTAATATATTTACCTAAATCTGACTAACTGCATATCACAATTAATACCCCCTTAACCTAGTACGTGGTTTCAAAACAAACATTTTCCTATCCATGTGCAGTCTATTTTCATATATCACCACCATAGCATATCTCTTGGGGCTATCAAAGAAACTAGGTATATATGTTGGTTATAAACCCCCGTCTGTTGTTTAAATACCTAGAGCCCATGATAGGGATCAATATATAATTAGGTACGCTGACTACATACTTAATGATGATCGTTTTTCAGCATTATGAGGAGATAAGAGTCCAATATTTAATGGAATGCCGAGAAATTTCATGGAGTGAAAAGATCTTCATTATTTAAATTCACGTACTAGTTAGACTGAACTGGATGTTAAGGAGATAATTGATGATTTGTGTTTTAGCGGGAGGTGGAAAGAGTGTAGGTGAATAAAACGGGAAGAAGTTCCCGAGTGTCGGTCTCAAGGAATGGTAGAAAAGGACTTGGTAGACAAGGAATTAGACACAAGAGTTCCTAGGTTTCAAAAGCTAGTCCTATCGAAAGGTGTGTGTAGGTCATTCTAAGAATATCTCAAAAACTAAAGCGAAAGGTGTTGTAAAACAAGTATTGGAAGGAAGGATTCGGACTAGTCTAGCATACATGCAACTCTTGATTTCCTAAGGTACTAGGGGTTTGAAAACACTCAAAGGACTAACATGAGACAATGTCACTTACACCACCGCCACTCTCGTGGTCAATGGACTCACTTTTTAGACCATAAAGTCATCCTTGTGAACCTTAGGCTAGAAGAGGCATTATGACAAACACGTTATGTGCCTCTTGCCTTCCTACTCCCTTTTCTCAAAGGTGAGAAGGAAAAGAGGTTGGTGAGGTCTCAAGCATTCCCTATTCTCATAGGTGAAAGCAAGCTACACTAACTCTCAAGTCCGATTGGCCTAATCGGAGTAGAGATCATTCAAACATCCCAACCGCTATCAAGATATCCAAAAAGCATCATTCTACCCTTGATTTAAGACATAAGAGCTCAAGAACAACATGCATGTTCAACTAGTTCTAATCCCTAGGTAACTAGCCACACATCTCTATGCTAAGCATCATCAAAGCAATTAAACAAATCTAAGCTATAAGGATTGAAAGCAAAACACAATTCAAAGCACAAATCAAATCAACAAAACAAATCACAACTCAATTCACAAACTAAAATTGAAGAACAAGAGAAGAAATTGAAAGATTACTTGATTGCAAATGGAATTCTTCTACAAATCTTGAACAATTGCAAGTTGATGTCCACAATCTTCCCCAAATCTAGCTACTTGAATGGAATGTGAATGGAATTGAAGTGGAATTGGGAGAGAATTTCAACCTAATTCTAGAGAGAGAAATTTTAGACTAGACTAATCTGGAAAAATGAATGGGGTCCCCCTGAAAAATGCCCCAAATCCCTATTTAAATCGCGCCAACCGCCAATTTGTTACGCTGTGGACGCCCGACTGGACGCGTGTCCTCTGCGCGTCCAGCGGGATTCTGTGCGCGCTGCTTCAAATCTTCGGCGGGATCTCGGGATCGGACGCGGGCGTCCGATGTGCGTCCGCGGCGCGTCCTAAGCAGACATTGCAACTTCAGAGAGCGATTTTCCGGACGTGAGGCGTCCGATGTGCGTCCTTCCCGCGTCCTAAGCAGACATTTCAAACTTCAGAGAGCTGATTTTCGGACGCGGGGCGTCCGGTGGCGTCCATCAAGCGTCCGCAAAGGGGCTGCTTCGAACCCTGATGATCTGGGACGTGGACGCCTGGACGGACGCGCGTCCAATGCGCGTCCGGGCCTGTCCTTTGCTTCCAACTTTGGCTCGTAAATAATTCTCTGAAATCCATGCCTTTTTCACCTCTTTGCACAACGTTTTTACCTACAAAATGATCAAACACGTGTGGACTAGGGTCCAATGGCACTAACAAGCATTTTAACGCAATTAAAGCTCAAATCAATCACAAAAGCTAGCAAGTACGTGCAATGTGACCCGAGAACGACCTTATAAATGTAGCATCTTTTGCACTTATCAATAATCAATCTGCCAAATATATCTATTGATCATAAAAGAGTGACTAGGTCCTATATACCTTCCCTAACTTGGACCAAATATATTTACCAATACATCTTGATGCCAGAATCGTAGGAGATCTATTGGTGTAAGTGATAAGAATCATAGTACTAGATCTAGTAAAGAAACTTTGTCACTCTTAAAATATCTTGAAGATTTATGTCTTGAAGACGTTCGTCCACAAGGCGAAAAATCCAGTAAACTTATAGGTATATCGAATAATCATAATACTGGGATGCGGAACGACCAGATCCGAATAGTTTTAGGAAATAACTAGAATTTGGTTGACTTAGATGTTGTCATGAACATTTATGAATATGGGAGAAATTTTTTATACAAATTGATGGGTGTAGTTTTCTCGGTGGATGGAAAGAAGTAGGTGTTAAAACGGAAAGATTTCTGAGTATCGTTCTCAAAGGACGGCAAGGAGGGAATTTGAGCGGTAAGGGGATTAAGCACAAGAGTGCTTAGTGTTTGAAAGCTAACCCAAACATAGTAAGGAATGCGCATGAAACATCATGAAAATAAGGAACAAAACGTTGGAAACAATCAATTGGAAAGGAGGATTTGGATCTTGCAACTCATATAGGTATCCTTGATTTCCTAAGATATTAGGCTAGCAACACTTAGATAATGAAAATGAGACAAGGTCACCAACACCACCGCCACTCTCGTGGTTAATGGACTCACTCCTTAGACCGTAATGTCATCCTTGTGATCACTAGGCTAGGAGAGGCATTTTGTCAAACACGTTATGTGCCTCTTATCTTCCACTTCTCCCTTTTCTCAAAGGTGAGAGGGAAATGTGCTAGGCTAGGCTAAGGACTAACTCTACTCTCGTAGATGAGACTCCTACTCCAAACACCTCTCATATAGGTTTATCACCCCTACACAAGAGTCAAAGTGGATCACCACTTACACAATCAAACTCATAATCAAGTAATTGCAACCTAATTGATCCATTCAAAGCTCAAGAACATCCATACAACATTGCTCAATCCAAATCCACAAAGATCTACCTAATCATACTTGGAATTGAAATAGCAAAATGCAAAAGTAATGACAAGAAATTAAAATGAAGACTTAGCTAGGGATTTGAACTTTGAACTTGAACTTGAATGTTGATCTCAATCTTGCAACAATGGAATTCTTCTCTAATTCTAATCTAAACCTAAGAATTGCAATGTGGAGTGAATTGGGAAGGTGGAGTGAATTGGGGGAGATCTCTCTAGGCTAATCCTAGAGAGAGAAATATTCTAAACTGATCTAAAATTGAAATGTGAAGGATCCCCTGCAAAATGGCTCAATTCCCCTTTTAAATCTCGCCCAACAACTAAAATTTCCGCGATGGACGCACGCTGGACGCGCGCCCACGGTGTTTCTGCTGCACAGACTTCAACTTCAGAGAGCTGTTTGGTGGATGCGTGCTGGACGCGCGCGTCCACTGCGCGTCCATAGCAGACTTTTGCTCTGATTTCCAAACTTCTGCGGGCATAAAATTAGACGCCACCTTGGACGCGCGTCCATGGGCGCGTCCAAGGGCTATTTTGCACTCCAACTTCGACTCGTGAATCCTTCTCCGAAATTCATGCCGTTTTGCACCTTTTTGCACATCTTTTTACCTACAAAACAATTAACAAAGCGTGGAACGGGGTCCAATGACAATAACAAGCANCACCTCTTTGCACAACGTTTTTACCTACAAAATGATCAAACACGTGTGGACTAGGGTCCAATGGCACTAACAAGCATTTTAACGCAATTAAAGCTCAAATCAATCACAAAAGCTAGCAAGTACGTGCAATGTGACCCGAGAACGACCTTATAAATGTAGCATCTTTTGCACTTATCAATAATCAATCTGCCAAATATATCTATTGATCATAAAAGAGTGACTAGGTCCTATATACCTTCCCTAACTTGGACCAAATATATTTACCAATACATCTTGATGCCAGAATCGTAGGAGATCTATTGGTGTAAGTGATAAGAATCATAGTACTAGATCTAGTAAAGAAACTTTGTCACTCTTAAAATATCTTGAAGATTTATGTCTTGAAGACGTTCGTCCACAAGGCGAAAAATCCAGTAAACTTATAGGTATATCGAATAATCATAATACTGGGATGCGGAACGACCAGATCCGAATAGTTTTAGGAAATAACTAGAATTTGGTTGACTTAGATGTTGTCATGAACATTTATGAATATGGGAGAAATTTTTTATACAAATTGATGGGTGTAGTTTTCTCGGTGGATGGAAAGAAGTAGGTGTTAAAACGGAAAGATTTCTGAGTATCGTTCTCAAAGGACGGCAAGGAGGGAATTTGAGCGGTAAGGGGATTAAGCACAAGAGTGCTTAGTGTTTGAAAGCTAACCCAAACATAGTAAGGAATGCGCATGAAACATCATGAAAATAAGGAACAAAACGTTGGAAACAATCAATTGGAAAGGAGGATTTGGATCTTGCAACTCATATAGGTATCCTTGATTTCCTAAGATATTAGGCTAGCAACACTTAGATAATGAAAATGAGACAAGGTCACCAACACCACCGCCACTCTCGTGGTTAATGGACTCACTCCTTAGACCGTAATGTCATCCTTGTGATCACTAGGCTAGGAGAGGCATTTTGTCAAACACGTTATGTGCCTCTTATCTTCCACTTCTCCCTTTTCTCAAAGGTGAGAGGGAAATGTGCTAGGCTAGGCTAAGGACTAACTCTACTCTCGTAGATGAGACTCCTACTCCAAACACCTCTCATATAGGTTTATCACCCCTACACAAGAGTCAAAGTGGATCACCACTTACACAATCAAACTCATAATCAAGTAATTGCAACCTAATTGATCCATTCAAAGCTCAAGAACATCCATACAACATTGCTCAATCCAAATCCACAAAGATCTACCTAATCATACTTGGAATTGAAATAGCAAAATGCAAAAGTAATGACAAGAAATTAAAATGAAGACTTAGCTAGGGATTTGAACTTTGAACTTGAACTTGAATGTTGATCTCAATCTTGCAACAATGGAATTCTTCTCTAATTCTAATCTAAACCTAAGAATTGCAATGTGGAGTGAATTGGGAAGGTGGAGTGAATTGGGGGAGATCTCTCTAGGCTAATCCTAGAGAGAGAAATATTCTAAACTGATCTAAAATTGAAATGTGAAGGATCCCCTGCAAAATGGCTCAATTCCCCTTTTAAATCTCGCCCAACAACTAAAATTTCCGCGATGGACGCACGCTGGACGCGCGCCCACGGTGTTTCTGCTGCACAGACTTCAACTTCAGAGAGCTGTTTGGTGGATGCGTGCTGGACGCGCGCGTCCACTGCGCGTCCATAGCAGACTTTTGCTCTGATTTCCAAACTTCTGCGGGCATAAAATTAGACGCCACCTTGGACGCGCGTCCATGGGCGCGTCCAAGGGCTATTTTGCACTCCAACTTCGACTCGTGAATCCTTCTCCGAAATTCATGCCGTTTTGCACCTTTTTGCACATCTTTTTACCTACAAAACAATTAACAAAGCGTGGAACGGGGTCCAATGACAATAACAAGCANGCGTGGAACGGGGTCCAATGACAATAACAAGCATTCTAACGCAATAAAGGGGCAAATCAATCATAAAAGCCGTCAATTGTGCACAAGACGATCCTAGAATGACCTTATAAATGTGGCGTCTTTTGCACTTATCACAAATATTATAGTTGTCGACAACACAATTGCTTATATAATTGCTCATATTATAATTTGGATCCAGAGCTAGGAGCCAGTAGTGTTATGACAGTTTAATGTATAAAGGAGAAACTAAGGCATAGCTCAACTCGCTAAAATGTGTATTCTCTTTATAACACGCACACCATTGAATGTTAACCATGTTGGTTACAAATGGATGTTTGTACGAAACAGAAATGAGAATAATGAGGTGGTGTGATCTAAAGCGAGTCTTGTAACCCACGGGTTCACGCAGAGACCTGTGATTGATTTTAATCAAATGCACTCTCCCATGATAGATGTCATTAAGTTTCGCTACACAATATCATTGTCAGAATAATAAGCTAAGATATGCAGCTGATGAACGTCATGACCACATGATTATGGGTCATTAGACTGAGTGATTTCCTCCTAAAATAAGAATATGTAATAAATATAGATATGCGTCATTATGTACTTTTTAAAGGGCTGTGAATGGAGTTATTATCCTCATGAAGAAAATAATATGTGCTCAATAAAAAGTTGCTAATCAACTTATTTATTATCTCAGTCAATATTAATGGTGTAAACATCAATGAAATATATAAAGAGCTTTATACACTAGTTAGCCTATTTGAAAAATGTCTTGAAGATTTTTATCTGTCACACTAACGGTTGTTCAATCTCTTGAAGAGTTGAAGTAGATAAGAAACCGTTTAGACTCGAAGAGTATAATAACGATATTTTGGGGAAATTTGGTCCATTACTTCATTATTGTTGGAGCACCGTACCAATTCAGGACAAGAAGTTCCATAATCGCATCAGGCCTGATATTTTATTTGCGATGAAATTGCTAGCAACATTAGTGCTCCTCCTACAATGAAATATTGGAATAGTGTTTAGCGTGTCCTCGTGTACCTTCGAGTTACAAAAGATTTTGATATTTATGTGAGAAACCAATATGTTGTTTAGATAGGCTATTCAATTATTGGCTATTTTGTTTGATCTCCATAATGCCAAGTCCTGAACTGGTTATGCTATGACTTTACCCCCCAATGTTTTATTTGATGATAGTAAAACTTGTGTTGCACAAATGATAAATAGGTATGTTTAAGAATATTTGACAGAACATATATATTGTCAAGATGCAACATACATGAGCTCTAAAATAGTCACGATGATGTTATGCAAAATGTTCACTCTAGTGACAATCTTGAAGATCGTACTATATTCTTTTCTACACTTATCTCGGGACAATGTTTTATGATATTAGAATGTGTAGACTTTGAAGATTGTTATCTTCAGGGGGAGTGTCATTCACTTGAACCAATCTAGAATATTGGCATTGAATAATCTTGAAGATTGGGTCTTGAAGACCAAGAGTTGTAGTTGTACTATTTTTCCCTTAGTTAAGTTTTTTCCAAGGGGTCTTTTCTTAATCTAAGATTTTTAATAAGCCAACTAGTCTAAAACAAGAATATACATACGTCATGTACTCTTTTCCTCAACTAAGTTTTTCCCACTGGATTTTTCTAATGAGGTTTTTAACAAGACATGAGTATGGTATAGTAATGCCAAATTAAGGGGGGAAAAGTTGCATTGAAGATTATACTATATGCTAAAGGTTTATGATTGGTTATCCTGAAGACTATGTCCGGAAGGCTGTGGTTGTATTTGTTTCGTTAGCTAAGTTTTTTTACACTGAATTTTCTTGGCCTAAAGTTTTTAATGAGGCATCCGGTGTAATACATCATTTTACATACTTTATGTACTCTTTTCCTCGACCAGATTTTTCCCACATGATTTTTCGAGCAGAGTTTTTAACGAGGCCTGAGTATGGTTAGAACAATGGCCAAGGGAGAGTATTATAAATATTCATGTAGTGGCCATTACTCTAGGAGATCTTTTTGCTATCCCACTTTCTCCATGATCCTATCTTTGTGTTATGTAATAATTAGTGGGGTGTAGTGACAGAGGATGTAGGTAGAAATGTAATGAGAATATAATGTATGAATGGTTGGTTAGCAGGAATATGAATGTGGATTGATCTTCTCTGTTCTCCCTTATCTCTAGATTGCTTGATGTTCTTTATTTTTCACAACACATTTATATTAAAAAGAGAAAATGATTGAAAATTTTTGAATTACATATAACATTATAACATGCAAAGCCATAAAAACAATTTTTGCAAAATCATAAAAAATTCATTTATTATCTTTATACTATATATGATAATTAAAACTAAAGATAATGGACGCATAATCATTTTTATTTAGCCATCATTCCCATCAATGTTACGATTCTATCAATTATGTGGTAATGAAGTTATATCGGGATAAACATAATATAATTTAGCAAAAATGCAGTGTATAACATTTTTAGTACAATGTATAGATAGACCAATTAATTAATAATAAAAGACTAATAACTTTAAAATAATTTTTTTTATTTTTGATTTTGGTAAAGTATAGATAGACAACGCAGTCAAGCATCTTATGCTCGGATATACCTCTTTAACTCTTCTTAGGATTAAAGGGCTGTAACATATAGAGAATGTATAGATATACTGTGCGACGCCATTTTTATTACACACATGATGACATACACTTTGCACACCGATATGCCATTTACAAAAGGAGATATACGATGCAATATTTATTACACACACATATAATGATGATGACATACGCTTTGCACACCGATATGTCATTTACAAAAGGAGATATATGATGCTATTTTTATTACACACACATATAATGATGATGAGTGATGACACTTTGCACACCGATATGCCATTTATAAAAGGACATATTTCTATGAAATTATTGATAAAGCTCGGAATTAAATAACCTCGGTGCTGGAATAGCAATCAGAGGAGTCTTTTTCTTGATGACAAGCCCAAATCCATCGGATAAGTCCATCTTTTCACCTTTAGGAAGATGCCAATCAAAGGAGTGCAATAGGGAACCCAAAATATAAACCAACATTTTCTCCGCCAAGGGAATGCCAGCGCAAATTCTCCTTCCTGATCCAAATGGCAGAAACCTATGATCATTGCCAGTATAGTCTAAGCCAAAGGTTTGGTTAAGGAACCTCTCAGGGCTAAATTGCAAAGGATTGTCCCAGAGTTTAGGGTCTCTATGTATTGCATACATGTTTAGAAAGACCTTTGTATCCTTAGGGATTGTGTATCCACCCACTTCTGTAGTTTGACTTGGACACTTGGGGACTAGAAGTGGTAATGCTGGGTATAAACGAAATGTCTCCTTTACAACAGCATCCAAATATTTGAGCTTTGGTAGATGGACCTCTTCAACAATACTTGTCATTCCAACAATTTCTTCTAATTCTTTTTGGACCTTTTTCATTATTTCTGGATTATCAAGTAATGCTGTCATAACCCATTCCACCATTGTTGCTGTAGTGTCAGTCCCGCCTATCACAATATCCTATATATATATATATATATATATATATAGTTAAAAAAAACAGGAGTTAAAAAGTAAATAAGCAAATGTAATAGCAATGACTTTTAAAATTGGATTGTTGAGAGGAACTGGAACAAAAAACAATAACAATATTGCAAAATGTAAAAACAAGATTTACGTGGTTCGATAATGTGTCTATGTCTACGTGAATGGAGTTATTCTTTTATTAATTGTGATGGTGATGATAAAACATCCCGGGTTAAAAGTATCATATTTATATGAATGACATGTGCTGGGAGCAAGAACTGTTGGGCGGAGGTCAATAAAGTGTCAAGTCCAGCAATTGGTGGGGGATTGTTGGGCGAAGCTAAGATTGATGAAGAACTAAATCCAGCACCTTGCCTCTTGAAAATGTGACCGATTTATAAGGATCAGAATAAAGTTGTGCATTGGATGTGAGTTATAGCTTTTGACCTAATGATAAGCGTTTAATGTTAACAAGTGGTATTAGAGGTAGGTTACGACAGATTTGAGTCCATAAAGAGCAAAATTATGAAGTTAATTAAGACGACTCTCAGGTGCTAGAAGGGAGAATTATCCAGGGGAGGCAGGTGAAGGACCAAGCCCCGGCCTGATCCTAATAGTGTTATGTGCAATAAATTTTATATTATTTGAAGTAATTTTGTATGATTTACTTATAGTGCAGCATGTTTAATTTAGTAGATTCAAACATACTAACAAATCATTTTAGAGATCGATGATAGTACTAATAATATTTGATCTAAAATGAAGTGAGGAAAACATACCAGCAACATGGCCTTGATTGCTTGGAAATCCAATGATTTCCCAGCGTTGTCATCACGATTCTTCAGCTCTAAGAGGATCTGCAGAAAATCCTTTTTTTCGTCATCCTTGGTTGTGCTACCAGATTTCTCACAAACTATTCTTACACCTTCCTTAATGATGGGATCAAAAATATTGTCGAGAATCTTCACCATATTCTCCATCCTTGCCTGCACTCGCTGCAAATCCAATCTAGCAAGCCAGGGGAAGAAATCAGAGATATTAGGCTCACCTACCATGGCAACAAACTTCCCCATTATTTCCCTAAACTCTGCCCCAATTTGATCAATCTTTGCTTCATCAGACCCCAACGTACTTCCCCAAATCATACTCGTTATAACATTTATTTCAGTAGAAGATGCCAACACCGCAATGTTGATAGGTTCACCTATCCTTGATCTCACACTTCTAATGGCTTTCCTAACCTCTTCTCTTCGGTGCTCGTGGCACGCTCGAAGATTGGCGCTGCTCAGCATCTCCCGTACAAATAGCTTGCGGATGTCCCGCCAGTAGGTCCCGTTTGGGGCGAAGGCAATATCGCGGCAGCCATACGTGCCGACTATCGCTGCTATGGGCGGGTCGCGGTTAGCGAAGACAGCGTCGTGATCGCGAACCACCTGTTTTGCAATGGAGGGTGAATTGACTACCACAACAAGGCGGCTCCCAAGTTGGAGCTTAAAGATGGGGCCGTAGTTGCGGGCGAGTTCTGTGAATTGGTGGTGTAAATTGGGGCGGAGAAAAGGCAAGTATCCCACCACGGGGAAGCCGCGCGGCCCCGGTGGCAATGGCGCGGCTTTCTTGCTTATAGACTTTGCATAAAGCCATAAGGCTGAAAGAAACAGTACTGAGAACGTGAAAAGAGCTAATAAGGCCTCCATCTCTGTGCTGAAAATAGTATTCACCACTGCAGAAGCCATTTTCGTCAGGTGTTGGAGTGTTTATCCTTGCAGCTGTCTTATATAGATGCTTGCTCTTCGAAAATTCTGCATTTTTCTTTGGAGTTATCATATCCAGATTGTCTACGAAAAGCCTTAAAAACGAGATACACATAAAGAGATGCATGCATGGATAGTTTGGCAACGATAATGGCAAGGTAGAGTAGAAAAAATGGGAAAGTTATACATGAACACGTGGGTGCGCGCTGTCTGGATTTTGTAGAGTCGGAGACGGCAATGGCACTGATGATAGGCTGAAGGGTTAGCATATGGATAAAGATATCTTTGTCATCTTTGCAGACAAAATGGTTTGACTGCGTAGTTATGTGTTTTTTTTTTTTTTTTAAATGCTCATGTGATTCCAGTTTTATTGAATTAATTTTAATTAAGTCCAACAAGTATTGTCACTGCAGAGGTTATCACTAGTCTCGCGATTACTCCACCTGTTTAGACCCTAATCTTCAAGTGGGCACAAAGATTCAATTGACACCTTCTGGGTCTTTTTCTCATTTACATTTTTAGTCGGATTCGAACTCCACATTCTATTTTCAGAACATCAAGTCAAGCAACAAACCACTATATTAAACCTGGGACGAATTAAGCTTTCTTTGTTTGGCCGTGCCAAAGACTTTTGGTTCGTAGATTTTTATTTCTTTTGTTTTTTTTTGTCCTCAAGAGTCCTCGTTTTTTGAATGCAGCCATTCTGGTCACGTATGCATGATTGAGTAGAGGTAGACAAACTAAAGACAACCTGGGAAATCCTCATATTACATGATCCCAACCTTTTACCTGCACGGCTGCACAGGCAACTTAATTAGTCGGCAGTCGGCACCAATGTTCGAAAAATCGTTACTGCCTAGGCGCTCTTTATTTTTAATTTTTTAATTATTTTTAAAATTTTTAAGACTTTAAAAGATAATACGAAAATATTATATTCCGTATTAAACTAAAAAACATCCAGAAATATGTGTAAATTGTATTAAGATTTAAAGAATCAAAATACAATTCTACAAAGTCACAACTTACAAGTATCAGCTTAGTTTCAAAACTTTCAAATCACTTTTTTTTTTGAAAGAGTAGTTGATGATTTCGAGTTTTAACTTTTTTTTTTTTTTTTTTTTTTACATTTGTTGGGTTTGTGATCAATTTGAACGATTTAAACGATTTAGGGTTAGTTCGTTCAAAATGACATTATTTTGAGTGAAATGATTCATTAAAATAAAAATTGAACAATATATAGTTAATCAGCCGATATGATTATGCTAGTTGACCGAATTGAAGCATGTGCTCCATCTCAACTAAAAGTCTAAGTTAATAGTTAGATTATAAATTTATGTTTATATATTATATGTTCAACACGCCCCCTCACGCGTGCGGACCAGCGCGATTACTTTTTAGTGGGTTCCAAGCAACACCTAGACCATAGTCTTTTTTTCATTAGGTGACACGGAGATTTAAACCCATGACCTTTGACATGGAGTAGCATTGATACCAAATTGAATCATGTGTTCCATTTCAACTAAAAGGCTAAGCTAATAATTGGATTACACATTTGTGCTTATATATTATACTAGTTTTATACGCGCATTGCGCGAATGAGTTAATGCCCAATGTTTATATTTAAATAAATATTTGAAAGTATATCAATGCAAGATTATATAGGTGAAGTTTATACATGGATAATTGAATGTCGAATTTTTTTTATTTAAATCTCTATCTCAAAGTATATGAATCCAAGATAATATAGAAAATTCATTATAATTATTACTAAAATAAATGTTTGCAACCTTGTAAAATCGATAGTCTAAATATTTGGTCTAAAAATGATAGTCTAAATAAATACTACTTATAATTTGAATTTTTCTAAGTGTTTTTAATTCTCTTTTGAGTAACATTGTCATTGTCTTCATCTTTACTATTTGTTCTCTTCCTTTTTGTTGGTAGTGTGTTATTTGCAATTCGATTATTGTTTGTAGCATAGATGACAACGTCATGCAATGAGATTATGATATAGGAGCTATGGACTTTCCTTTAGGTGTTCTGTTTGGGGTTTATTTGGTTTAACCATTATTGTTGAATGAGTTATTGTGGATAAAGAAATCCCTAGTTTCAGAAAAAAGATTAATTAAATTAATAAAACTTTGAAATTTTAAAATATTATGTATTCCAAAGATATTAAAATGCAGTTTATCGCTTCAATTTGCTGGGTAATGGGTTATTTGAGTACTTTCATTGTCAACAAATCCCCCAAGTAGTTAATATGATTGGTTTCAAACTATTCTTTTTTATTTTTCTCATGGTATTAAAGAAATACATATGTATAATTTTTTGGTTATTAACGGAAAACTTAACGGATAATCATAAAAGTAAGGTTAAATTAGGTAATCTCTATTAATAATATTAATCTGAATTATCATAAACATCTATTTGATTAAATAATTCATCTGAACCATTCATTTGATTAAATAATTTGACCGTCATTTTTTCTATCCATTTTAGGCCTAACTTTCTTTGGCTCTTATTAGTATAGTAGATATGCTCAACAGGCCGGGAACCTAGAACACTAATTAGGTGATATATCTAGGCAGCCAGCCGATGCATATGCATGATTTTTGCAACCATATATGGTTGGCACTAACACAAGCATTATGTGGTATGTTAAAAATATTTAGCTAGACTCCATATCTTTTTAATAAATTTTTCAAACTTTTACGTCCATCTAGATGAACTGAGAAGTAGGAAAAGACAAGACATGAGGAGATGCTTTCCCTACGACACTCAAATCAAGATCCTAACTCCACCATAAAAATTAACTTATGAATAAAGGTTTAGCCCAACGTAAATACCACTCTACAATCTCTTATGGAATCGATGTGGGATCGTATCAACTTCTTTCTTTTTCTCTCGATTTTCTGATGTGCTGTCAACTATCTGCTTCGTTTGTGTTTTTTACCCGTTTTGTAGCTTTTCCCGTTCTCTTATTCTTTCATGCCGCACCGCACAAATAACTTGGGCCACATGTATTAATCTACCAAGCTCAGCCCAATTGATGCAAGTGCAATCATTATTGCATGGACCATGGTCCACACAAAAGTACATTGTTTTTGTACTGAATGTACATTATTTTTTACTGTAGGTACATTATTTTAAGGTACATTATTTTTGTACTGAAGGTACTTTATTTGATATATACTATCAAATAATATACCTACAATACAAAAATAATATACCTTCAGTATAAAAATAATGTACTTTTTATTTTTGGTCCACACAGCTGTGTGGACCATGGTCCATGCAATAATTTGCCAAGTGCTCCATTTCATTGATGATAAAGGAAAGAAATTAATTAGCTAACTAAACATAAACTTAACGCATCACTACACATGGCATGTGTAATCAAATCAATCGAGCTATATAATAATGATATAATAAGCAGATCATAATGCAAGGCAATTAAGTTAATAACATCCAAATTGCATTAAGATTAATAGATCCCATATATACACAGTAAAGTTTTGCTCCCTTATTATCTCACCAAATAAAATCAATCAATTCAACAACGAAATTAATTCGTCATGGCACATAAAAATAAAAATATACTCAAGCAGTAAAATTAATATGAAATAAGTGCCTAACATGTTTAGTTCGTTAACATTTAATATTCAAGGATTTTTGAGTAAGAATGATAATTAAAACTGGACACCGAAAAATTATACATATGTATTTCTTTAATACCATGAAAAAAAATAAAAAAGAATAGTTTAAAACCAATCATATTAACTACTTGGGGGATTTGTTGACAATGAAAGTACTCAAATAACCCATTACCCAGCAAATTGAAGCGAGAAACTACTTTTTAATATCTTTAGAATACATAATATTTTAAATTTTCAAAATTTTATTAATTTATTTAATCTTTTTTCTTAAACTAGGGATTTCTTTATCAACAATAACTCATTCAACAATAATGGTTAAACCAAATGAACCCCAAGCAGAACACCTAAAGAAAAGTCCATAACTCCTATATCATAATCTCATTGCATGACATTGTCATCTATGCTACCAACAATAACCGAATTGCAAATAACACATTACCAACAAAAAGGAAGAAAACAAATAGTAAAACTTTTGAAAACAATTAGCCTATTCTCAAATCCAACCTTCCCGACACATTAAATATATAGAAAAGAAATCCATAATGACTAATGTAGTGATGTCAATTAATGTCAATTGTTAATTACAAAAGATCATATAATTAAGTATATCTTTCGAATCCATTATCAATTTATTTGCTTTTTTATACTAATAAAAATAAATAAATAAGCAGTGTACCCAGAGATTATGCCACTTGTAAAATTAGACAAAATATGTTTGATTAGCTCAGCTAACCCACTATATTTGGAGCACTTTTAGATGGCCTAACTAATCACACTCTATAGAGGTTGATTAATTTTTCTGCGACACTTTTGTATGAGACTTAAATCTTACCTAATCGCATTATATTGTCACTTTTTTAATTAGAAAATCCATTAATAGATAGTGACTATACGTCAGGCTGCAAATAAGTTTATACAAAATGGGGACAATCCAATCAAGTTAATTGGTCAGACTATTTGCTCGTAACCAAAAGGTTCATAGTTTGACTTCCAATGGGAGTAGTTTATTGGCTTTCTTGATTTGAGCTGATCAGCTATGAACAATCTAGGTTGGTTTACCTTATTGTAGTCATTTACCAACTAGAGTTACAATGTAAGATTTACTCAGTGTACACCCTCGGGTAGTTATTGCGGATTTTTCTCGTTACTTAAAAAAAATTTATAGAAAAAAAAATAGCGAGGTAAGGATTACAACAACAACAACAACAACAATAATAATAATAATAATAATAATAATAGTTTTATAAAAGTGATGATGCCTTACAATTCTTTAAATATTATTTTTGTAATTTATAAAAAAAATTTAAATATATATATATATATATATATATATATATATATATATATATATATATATATATATATATATATTGATTAATATTTATGTCTTAGAGTTAATGCCATATTGGGTCCTCCGAGTATAGTGATTTTGTTACATTTAGTCCTAAATTTTTAAATTGACCACTCGTGGTCTAAGTTAACCACACATGGTTCTTCAACTTTCAAAATTTAACCAGCCGCGTGCAATCCTCTAGAAGGACCATAAGTGGTTAAAATTTGATAGTTGAAGGACCATAGGTAGTTAAATTGGACCACAAATGGTAAAAATTAGAAATTCGAAGGACCACAAGCTAAGTTGTCAATTTGAAAGTTTAAGACTAAATGTGACAATGCCACCATACTCAGAGGACTCCAGATGGTATTAACTCTTATGTCTTATATTCAAAAACGATCATATATATAAGGGAGATATATGTGAAGTTTATAGTGAAATTATTATAATTATTTTAATTTGTTAGGTTTTGAAAATTTTTTGTGCAAATCATTCATAATCATAGACCATCTACAATAAAATTCTGCCTAGGAGTCAGCTGGCCGCCTAGTGTATGTATCACCATAACCGGTGGTCTAGCGGCCAATCGGCTAGGCGGTTGACTAGGCCGCCTAAGTGCAATCTAGGCCGCTTAGGCACTAACCGCCTAGGTCTTCTAGGTGCCGACTAGGCCTCCAAGGCACAGACTAGGCCGCTTAATCGACCGATTAGCTATTATTCTTTAAAAAAAAAAAAGAAATAGGTTAGGGTTTTTAAATGACCCTAAATTGTTCAAACTCTAGATGTTTTTAGGTTAATATTTAATATTTTAGTATTAACTATTAAAGTATTAAATAGTTTATAATTAGTAGTCTTTAAAAAGTTAGAAAATGTTTTTAAAAAAATAAATTTTAATAATAAATAAAAAAATACACGAGCGTCTAGGCGTCCATTAATCGCCGACTAGGCACCCTAGGCGCTAAGCGCCCCCAAGCACCCAAGTGAGTGCCTAGCGATTTTTTTAACCATGTTATTAGGTTTATAATATGATAAAAAAATGATATCTAAAACTTACCACTAACGACAATTCAATTGAATCTAATAACAATAATAAATAATAAATAAAGTTTATTTTACATATTAAATTTGATATAAAATGCATGTCCATCAAATGAATTCTTGTTTGGTTCTAATTAGTCAATTGACGAGAGATAAAGGAACAAATGTATTGATAATTTTCACTTATTTTTTCATGATAGTTAATAGCTTTTTTTAAAGCTATATTCTGACTTTTATAAATTGAGCACAAAGTATAAATTATTTAAGCACTAATAATTCAATCATCATCTATGGATGCCTCTGTCCTTGGCAAGCATAAATAATAACTTGTACAAACAAAAATTTTGAGTTGGTGTAGGGTATGTGACTCTAGTTTAATTGGTTGGTCTAAAACCTAAAAAGAAATAAGGTTTTCAATTGGTTCCTTTGTAAATATAATTGTAATTACAATAATGTACGTACGATACAATAAATTATAACTCCATAAATCTAATTCAGCCATTTATATATCATATAATAACTTTATACAACAATATTATTTGGAAGTATAAAGACCTAACTTCAATCCATTTTTAAAAGGATTGTTGCATGTTAGAAATTTATCGTTTTGATTAATTTATTGTACATTATTCTACGTATTTACAGTACTTAAAATATTCACATCAAGGTTGTTGGAGCATTCATATCCAAAATCATGGATGTCAAAATCTTGACCGTCCATTAGCCAAGCGAAATTTTCGTCTAATTTTGGGATGGTAAGATTGTCAAAAATCATATGATCATCGGAAAGATTCCACGTCAAATCCACCGGAGGTGCATTGTTTTCAAGTAGGGAGCTAAGTAGAGGATCATTGACACTCATGGTGTCAAGAACCAGCTGGGACTCATCATTAGTACTAGTAATTGAAGAGTTTTCACTTGTGGAGCATGAAGAGCTGAGGTCTTCTGAAGTTAATAAGTTGGGTGCTGTGGGAGGTGTACCCTCTGGTACAACTTGTACCTGCAGCTGACCATTTCCCTTATCACTTGTGGGATTTGTAGTATCCTTGATGAGAGGCTCATGTGTAACAGGGTCAATTCCCATCTTGATGAGCTTTTTCTTAATATGGGTGTTCCAATGATTCTTAATCTCATTATCAGTCCTTCCTGGCAACTTTGAAGCAATTTTGGACCACCTATATATTAAACAAGAAAAACATAGTATGATATATAATTGTTACTCATCAGACCATAAAATTGCACTTTATAATTATTAATAAAAAACACACACACACACACAAAATTTCATATGTTTGCTCTTTGTAGGTGGTTTACTACTTATAAATTATAATGTACTCCGTATCAAATACTAATATCTTTATAAAATAAGGAGTAATACAAATTAATATGTGGGTCAAGACACATGTAATTGGCATTCATATAATAATGTATATATGTAATCATTGTAATAGAACTTAATTATTATAAAATAATGATAGTCATATCACTCACATATAATGTTTCATTTTACGCAATACAAATCGAGAAGAAATATTTACAAAAGAGTAAAAATAGTGCAAAAAAAGTTCTTGATAACTTTACATGAATCTTATTAACAAATACCCTCCTAACAAGAATCAACCTTCAACTTTGTTGATTATTTTTTTATTTACACTTTTGGAATTTAAATTTAAAAAACTTACTATTTTACATGCCCTTTCACTTTTGCATTAGTTTGGCATGTGGTATCCACTTTATATGGAAAAAAAATTTTAGATGCATCTATTTTGTTACTTGTGGGTGATGTGACTGAAAGTTAATCATTACAATTTTTATTTTTTTTGGAGACATTCTATAGTGGTCACATATTTTAAAAATAAAAAGTAGCAAAATTTTTAAATTTCATAAATTATGTAAATATTTGAACATGCATCATTTGTCATTTTTAAAATCGATATTATTGAAATTGAATATTAATTATAATCCATAAGTAATCGATATTATTGAAATTGAATATTAATTATAATCCATAAGTAAAGTCATGAATTCAAGTACTCCATCCACTTTAAAACTTCACTTTTCGTACAAAAAGTCAAGAACCTATAACCAATGTTTGCTACACGGGTAATGATTAGGAATATGAATATTACTCATAAATATTAAATATCAAAATTTAAAACAAACCAATCAAATTTACACACAAGAAGAAATGGTTGATAACCAACCATTATAATTAACTTTAAATCTTTTATAAGTAACAAAATCTTTTACACAAAAATATTTATTAGTAATAGATTTTAAATTAAGAATAATTAAATTTTTATGTACCCAGGATTTCTATCGTGAACACAGTGACTAATCCCATCACTGAATTGTAGGCACCTCTTTGGGTGGGGCAGCTGGTCTGGAGATTTAAGACTGCTCTATATCCAATGCTAAGGATCGAACCCTTGACCTTTGGTTAAGGTTGGACACCTTTTTGAGTGAGACAGCTGTCTTAGAGATTTAAGACTACTCCATACTCAATACCAAGGATCAATACTTAACATTTGGTTAAGGATGGATGAGTTCTTTGTCACTCAACCACCCACCCCGCAGTTAAATTAAGAATAATTGTAGTTACCTGTTGCCAAGCCTAGCATGGAGATCAATAACCAATTGCTCCTCATCTTGTGATAAAAGGCCTCTCTTCAAGTCTGGCCTAAGGTAATTAGTCCAACGGAGGCGACAGCTTTTGCCGCAACGGCGGAGTCCGGCGAGCTTGGGCAGGGCACGCCAACAACATTGGCCATTGCTGAGGATAAAGGTGATGAGCTTCTTGTCTTCCTCAGCTGTCCATGGCCCTTTCTTCACCCCAAGTTTGTCACAACAAGGTTGTCTTCCCATGATATCTATCTATCTTAGCCTCTTCAATTCGTTCTAAGGTTAATATATATATATATATATATATATATATATATATATATATATATATATATAGCTATGAAGACTTTTGGTTCGTTTATGGTGGAATTGGTTGCTTCTCTAATTAAGGTTCCCTACCTAGGCCCTAGCACTAGCATCTCACCAACTTTGTGTACTTTATTTTGCATCAAATAATATGCTCACATTTAGAGAGACATTTCATGTGTATTTATAAGGTGGGGGAATGTGAGGCTCCGTGGCCCACCATTGAATTTTTAAAAGCTACTCACGACCTACTACAAATACGATTTTGTTCCCTCATTATACTTGGTATTTTATTATTACAATTATATTATAATATTCCTTTTATATTATTGTTTTATCTGTTTGATTCATTCAACAGACTTGATTTAACTTATTTATAATTTAATTTACTTTTGTAATTTTTTTCTAATATTAGTATATAACAATTATGTATTTATAAATTATATTAAAATTACTATTAAACATAAAATTAAATTAAATTAAATTTAAAATTTATAAGAAAAAATATGAAAGAAAATAAGTGAAGAAAAAAAAGTTAATTTGAGTAGTAATACTTCCTCCATCCCATTTTGTTTGTTGGTTAGGTTAACCAAGTTTGACTGAAATTATTTTTAATTTAATTTTTCATAATATTAAGTTTAGTATTAAATTTATATATTTAAAAATACATTAAAAATACTATTAAACAAAAAATAAAAACTAAAAATAATTAAAATTATTAAAGAAAATAAGCAAGGAAGAAAGAGTGTACTAATGAATAGTAAATAATAGAGGCAAAATGGGATAGGGGAGTAGCAAATAAGATTGGTAAAATAAGGTAAATAAACTATATTATTATTATTATTACTAGTATTTTCGCCCGTGCGTTGCACGGAATGGATTTGTTATAATATTTAAAGAATATTTGGATCAATATACAATTATATATATTATAACATCGAATATTATATAGCGCAATTGATGAAATTGATTGGATCGATTATGTTTTCTGATGTTTTCCTTTGAATTAGAACAAATAATTGTCCAATTACCCGGGTGTGGATAAATTTTTTTTATTATATATTGAGATAATAAAAATAAAGATGAAATTATAAAAAAATTCTAATATTGAACGTGTACATTTATTTGATTATAAGATTAGTACAAAAATATTACTCAATTAATTGAATAATATATGACTTGTTTGTCTAAAATTATCTTTAAAAGATCTATAAGTAATATGACTTATATAATTATATTATGACTTATATAATTATATTATTACTAAAATAAATATGAGAAAATGAGAAATAAATTAATTGTAATTATTATAAAAATAAATTCAACGACCAATGCTTAACTTAATTATCATAATAATTATTAGGCAATTATTATTAGTCAATTACACTAATATATGTGTAATTATACTTTTATACTTTAAGTATATTCATTTTTCCCATATTACATTTAGTTTTATCTTCCTCCTCCATATTTGAATGAATTAATTTTGATTATTATAAAAATCTAACAACCCATGTTCAATTAATTTTTTTAAAGTTTAAATAACTTAGAGTTTTCAAAAGGAAAGTATAATTAACTATTAAAGTTTTTAAATAATTTTCAGTCAATTAGTAATATCCTTTTATTTNATTATTTCATTTATTCAAGTATAGTAATCACCATTTTTTAACTAATAAGTGTGAATTAGTATTGTGCAATTAATGATAAAGATTAATAATAATTGGAATCAACAATCAATGATACAATGACCCATGTTTAGCTTCCAATGCACCATTTTTTATAAAATGAAGAATTGGAATGGTAAAACGAACAATTGGAATGAATAATTGAGGATTTATTCAAGTATAGTAACCACCATTTTTACCAAATTACATAAGCATCCGTAAATGGGGAAGATCAAAATTGCAAATTCTACAATATATAGATGAGCATCCGTAGATTGCTAGTTATTTTGCACAGTACAACTAAAAAGATGGATAATTAAATAAGGTATTATCATTCAAAATCTTGTAATACAAAGTTATAATACAATGTTTTTCCATTAGAAATTACCAATCAAAGTAATGTGATTATAATATATAATTATAGAAAACATTTGATTGTTCACTACAATCACTCTGAAAATTGTAATTTTACATACGTGATACGCCCATGGCAAAATTGGCCTAGCTACTTGAAACCTTATCAGCAAAAATTAAAGCATATTGAGCTGTTAAAATCAAACTAAATCACAGTACTACAAAATACTCTATGGAATGCAGACTACACCATAAGGATCTCCAACATGCAGAATGAATCAACTAAAAATTAAATCATACCGCATACCATAACAATTCTACGCTTGTTAAAGTTCGATCTTCGACTTCATAGAATTACAGATTATAGATCTCTAACTAATAGTGAGAGCACAGATATTGGTACGTTGTGAGAGAAGAGTCATTTCTCATCATTATATAGTGGAGGATAAACATAATATGGAAGATTTTTCAAAAGGAAAGTATAATTAATTTTAATTTTATGTAAATATAGATGATTGACATGTAAAAATTTTACTACAATATTATATAATTTTTTCATTCTAATATAGTTAATTACATGTCAATTATATAAATATATATAGATATATAGATATAGATATAGATTATCATATCACTAATCACCAATCACCAATTAATTAATTAATATCAATATCAATCTATATAAATATAAATATTAATATATAACAATATTACCATATCACTAATCACCAATCACCAATTAATTATTCTTTTTTAAAATAATCACCAATTAATTAATTAATATTAGTATATATTAATATATTATATATTAATATATTAATATTAGAATAATACCATGTACCATATTATCAATTATCAATTATATATCACTAATCACCATCACCCATTAATATTAACAATATTACCATATTATCATTATCATATATTACCATAATAATATTATAGGATGGATAATTAATAAAATAATAAATAAATAAAATAAATGATTTTACCAAAATACCCCTAAGTTTTGGGGGGAAATTTTGGGAGGAGGAAATTGTTTTTATATATAGTATAGATTGTTATAAAAAAAAATAATGAATATCACAGGGCAATTCAAAAGACAAATCAAAAGTTGAATACGTAATCATTATCATAACGATGAATATTACAATGCAATTCAAGACACGAATCACTAATCAAATCAAAAGTTTAAAAGACTTCCTTCTCACTATTAAGTCAAGAGAAGATTAATTGGTTAACATTTTTTCCTATTCCTCTTTGATCATTCCATTAAGTTAAAAGGTAATTGGCTAAAGTTTATTTAGGATCTATTTGAGAGATAATAGGAGAGTTTCACTTTGAGCTCATCTATTGCTAGTATAGGCATGTCCACCCACAAATTAATTAATTAAGTTACATCATGAAGCTTTGGCTAAATTTTATATATATATATATATATATATNATATATGACAAATTTTATCATACTTATAAGGTATCATATATTATTTTTAGTGAAATTGTATTCTTATCTCTTATTATATTCTTTGGACAAATTAAAATGAAAAATAAAAAGTATAAGTTGAGGGAATCATATAAAAGTTCACACACAACTACCAACTAATAATACTGAGTGAGTTTTCATTTTGATTAAATGGATCAATCCTAATAGTATATTCACACGTGACCCAATAATAACAGGGTTCTCCTATAAAGAGTGAGAACCGATCACATTTGCCAATCAGGTTCATCAATGGTTGAAAGTTTTAGTAAAAATTAAGAGGTCAATTTTATAAAAAGAAATGCACCTTCTATTCTATATTTTTCAATAACTTTTAATCGTTGATCTACCAAAGTTGAAGGATTAGATTAGTCCTCACTTTTTACTTGAGAGTCTATTCTTACTTGAACCCTATATATGACAAATTTTATCATACTTATAAGGTATCATATATTATTTTTAGTGAAATTGTATTCTTATCTCTTATTATATTCTTTGGACAAATTAAAATGAAAAATAAAAAGTATAAGTTGAGGGAATCATATAAAAGTTCACACACAACTACCAACTAATAATACTGAGTGAGTTTTCATTTTGATTAAATGGATCAATCCTAATAGTATATTCACACGTGACCCAATAATAACAGGGTTCTCCTATAAAGAGTGAGAACCGATCACATTTGCCAATCAGGTTCATCAATGGTTGAAAGTTTTAGTAAAAATTAAGAGGTCAATTTTATAAAAAGAAATGCACCTTCTATTCTATATTTTTCAATAACTTTTAATCGTTGATCTACCAAAGTTGAAGGATTAGATTAGTCCTCACTTTTTACTTGAGAGTCTATTCTTACTTGAACCCTATATATGACAAATTTTATCATACTTATAAGGTATCATATATTATTTTTAGTGAAATTGTATTCTTATCTCTTATTATATTCTTTGGACAAATTAAAATGAAAAATAAAAAGTATAAGTTGAGGGAATCATATAAAAGTTCACACACAACTACCAACTAATAATACTGAGTGAGTTTTCATTTTGATTAAATGGATCAATCTTTGATTAAAATAGAGAATCCTACGTTGGTAATGACCAAAACAAGTATAGCTTTACTTTTGGAGTTTTGGTGACAATTTTTTCTCTCAACTTTAAAAAATTATATACAGCAATTTATCCCCATTCAAATTAAGAATATTTATTACTCCTTTTATTGTTTATTTATGTCCAGTTGGTTAGTTTACTTGGTGTAATCTATTGCCAATTAAAAACGTAAGACGAGATTTATCTAAAATACACACTATCGTCACAAAAAATGTTTGGAATTTGGGGATTGAGAACATCATATGCTCTGCCCAATCATAAGATCACACCTCCAACTCCACCATGACTGTGTTTTGAGATCAATGATTGGTGACAACAAGACAAATGTACTAATAAGTAGCTTTAAGGCCATAAAAAAAAAAGTTTTTTTTTCCCCATTTTTTCACCATTTTCATACACTACTGTCCACTCATCGCAGTGATTGCAGCGTTACGCTACCGTGCCATCACCAATTCGTCATCACAACATTTTTGTGTTGGAACTAAGGGACCACATTTTTCATATTCCCATTTCCACCTATGTGAGAGTCGCTCTTCATAATATAAAATTGATATATTATCTTTCAAGACGGAAAACACACATCACACGTTATAATTTCATTTACAAAAGAAAATAATTAATAAAAACGATGAATATATGTTTTCAAAAAAAAATAAATAAATAAAAACGATTACTCCATTCTCTTTTATGGATGAACCCGAATTTGCTAGGTAACAAAAGAGAAAAAATAATAAAAATGAAAAGTACATGTAAGGTGTGTTTGGTTTGCACATGGAATCAGAATCGGAATGAGAACCAAATACTTGGTAATGATAATGAATTTTGGTGAAATTATTTTGCATGTTTGGTAATAGGGTGGAATAGAAATGATTACCAATATTAATGTTTGGTTATATATGACCCTATAATGGGAATAAAAATTTTTAAAATATAAAAATAAAAATTAAGGCAATTGATCATAATATAATGAGATCTAAAACACCAATATGAACAAAAAAAAAATCAAAAACAAAAATTTAAAAGCATTCATTCAAACTTAAAAATCATATTACCAATAAGATGGAATAATACTTGTTTTTAATTAGGGAATGAGATTTTTAATTGATGGGGTAATCAAATCCTATAGTTGTGTTTTAAAAAGTTGTCAACCAAACAATATGATTTTGATTCCCATTCTTAGTGTATAAACCCATAAACCAAACACACTCGTATTATTACTTTTGATAACATCTAAAGAACTACGTAGTATTTGATTATCCAGAATTGTACTTCACTCGACCCAATTTTAAAAGTAGTTAGCAAAGACTGATAAAAAAAAAATGTTAAGAGTACATAATTGAAATTACACTTGAGGATTAAAAATGTAATTAGTGAATTTTTGTTATGTAATATATTAAAGCATATATTATATTGTATACACACACATATAATGGGAGTGGGGGTGGGGTTGGCGGTGGAGGGCAACTACTCCCATGTCTCATTGCCTCCCTCTGGATCCACCCGTGTGAACTAGCACTTGGTGAGAACTTCAAAATAAACATTTGTCACAAAGTATTGCTATTATTTGAATAAATAATGAATTATAAATGGAAATTTATAGGAACTTTTACGCAGTCGTACCTATTACTACAATGTTATTTTTGTCAAAGAGGAAAAAAATAGGTTTGTATTTTTGTCACATATTACTTTTTTTTCCTTCATTCTTGGAGGAGGTACCTAAAAATGTTGAATAATTATTATTATACTTTAGGAGTGTTTGGTAATTAGCTGACTTAGATGATAACTAATTGTCTTAATTATTTTGACTTGCTGATAGGATTAATTGGGTATAAAAAGTATTTGGGTAAATTACCTGTAACGGTATAAATATATTGTATTATTTATTGATAGTTGTTGTTATTATTAATAATTATTTTTAACTACTCTGTATTATTTTTTTGCTTATTATTAATAATGTTATAATTAATATAAAAAAATACTCCGTATGTAATAATAATTCAATTTTTTAAAATATAAATTCAAATAAGAATAGATAAACATAAGTTATTAATAATAATTAAATATAAGGGTTAACACAATTAGATATAAAGAAAAGTGTTTTGGGCAAAAATCAATTGGGATGGCGGCCGGGCTCTAAGCGGGTTCTTGGTAGCTTCTTGTTTTTCAAAATACTTGAAACTTATGTCAAATTTGATGAGCCAAATTGGGGTCTCCAAGAATGACAATAAGAATGACAAGTTTATTGTCAATCACAATTATCATGTAGCCTAACATGAGTGAAGGGATATCCAAATGTAACCCGCACCAGCTTAGCTCACTGATTCAGTAGGTAGTATTTGGGAGAAAAGACTAAAGTTCAAATCGCCATTATTTGGCCCTGTCATCCTCCGAAATGTTTTGTCGGGTTGGGGGTCCAACCTTTTGGGAGGAGGGAAATCCAAATGTCCCTTCAACCCAGTACTCAAAGTTATATTGTTATTTCAACCCATCACTACTCTAAAACTCATTGATCTTTTTTGGTAAAATCCACGAAGTGTTTCAGATTTTTCTTCGTCCTAAAACTCAACTCATTGATCTTAGCTTGAATTGGCCACAAAAGCATATATATATATACACACACTGTATTGCTACAACTAGATTTAGATGAGCTGCAGCGGTAAGGAAGTTGGTGAATTGCAAGTTTGCAACGGTAGAATTCATTTCTTAAGATTGAAAGGGGAAAAGATAATTAAAATGCAAATTTATTATTATTTCAATGTTGTGGAGGAGGAAGAATGCTTGGAATGGACAATTTTGCTTAATACCATAAATTAGGTAGAATGGCTACAAGTGTAAACATCACCATATTTGTGAAGGAAAAATTTTTTGTAATGATTTGGATGGACGATTTTATCCCTAAAAACTAAAACTTCTACTTCCTGTCAAGCAAAAAAATTTAGTTGAAAAGTGGAAGAGCCTTAGCTTTTATTAGTTTTTTCTTTTCTTTTCTTTTTTCAACCAAAAAAAAATGATGGAAACATATTTTGTGTTTAGTTACATTTATTTTTCATATTACTTTTCAAGTAAGAAAATATGAAGTTATTTGAAATTCAATTGTTTTCTTTTCTTCTTTTTTTTTTTTCATTTTAAACTACAAATTATAGAGATAAATAATAATAATAATAATAATAATAATAATAATAATAATAATAATAATAATATATCAAGTGTTGATGACATGTGTGCATAGCATCAAGTCAATGATATCTAAATTTTATTTTAAATATTTAAAATTTTAAGTGATATTTTTGAGTTTTAATTAGAATGATTTAATTTGAGCATCTAGGGATGACATATATAGAGTAATACTGAGTACTATACCCGATCCTCCTGAATCTAATAATAAGATGGATTCAGGCCGTTAATTGATAATCATATTTGAATAGGCAAAATAATACTTGTCACGAGTTTAGATAATAGTATTAGTGAAGTCCTCCAATACTCAACACCCGTTGTATGTCTGTGTGCGTGTATACTATTTGCATTTAACATTTTTGTTAATATATTGGACAAGTTTTTGGTACACATACTTGGATACTGTCAAATGGGCAAGTTTGAGATGGGTCCGAGTAGCTTTAAATGCAATCAGGTTTAAAGTTCGGGGTTCGGGTTCATAAATGACTAAATAGACAAATGATACCCTAACCATTGGCATCCCTAGTAATATCTCATCATAATTATATTGCATGTAAGTAAATTATATTAACATGATAAGTAGATGGAAATGGAGTGTGTATAATGGTAGGTAAAGTAAGAAAAGATAATATTAGATGTAGTCGTGGTAGAGAGTATATAAATAGGTAATGGTGATTATGAGAAGATAAATATATATGGGTGAAAAATGAGGTAAGTAGCTAGGTGGTGGTAAGAATCTATAGATAGGGGAATGTGTGGGTCGATGATAGCAATAAATAGATAAGTGAAATGAAAATTTGTAATTAATAATGATAGTGATTATATAATAAATGATTTATGTACTTTTTGTATTCGGAAAATAAGAAAAAAAAATTTTCAAACTCTTTTGTTAAGTTCCGGGGGAATTTTTTTAAAAAACCAAATGAAAAACATCACAATGTAGTATTTATTCATAACTACTTTCTCAACCTACTAAAGCACAAAGAATCAATACTGCTCCACTAAAACTCAAATTCATAATCTCCCATTCAGAAAAATTATTCCGTGTCACTAAACAAAAAGTCATTTATAATTATCAAATTAACACACTATTCATGTTTGCCACTTGAGCAAAAAAAAAAAAAAGTTGAAGTTGAAGTGAACGCATGCAAGCAACCTGTCATGCTCGATTGCTACGTCATAGGGAGACATATATGCAATGTACGTATCGCAACTTTTGATTCTTGATTATGATTATTATAACGTAGTACGCATGACAGATGGCTATAGAATTATGGTAACAAATGGAACGTTTACATACTGAAAATAACAAATTGGATATTCATAATTTTGGGAAACGACAACATCGATACATTCTTATCCAAATGATGAAAATTAAAGGTGTCATGCGAAGAGATTGACACCACTGAATATTACCTTAATACTTCAACATAATTAATCAAGAATATACTTTGCTTGAATTGCCCACATATGACTTCATGTAGTCTAATTAAGGAAAACGTAAGTGAATTAATGATATATATGTATGCCACCTGTCTTATTCTCTTTGTTAAACGTAACAAGTAATGGGCAATGGCAAACCATACACATTTTTGCTATATTTGACATACCTAACTTATAAGCTACCTTAAAGGCATCCTAGTTTAATTCATTCTTATGTTGATTTTATTATACATTCTTGTACCTAATTAATCAACTCTATTTTGGGCTGTGTAGTTCATTTTATTCGCAAGAGTGAGAATCAGGCTATCCATGCATTGGCTTAGGCCGTGGGAGTTGGCTCTACTTGTTTGGAGTGGTGTGATATTCCACCTCCGTTCTTGAACCATTTATTGATTTAATACAGCTTCATTTTTGGTTTTCATAAAAAAAAAAAAAAAAAAAGAAGCTAACTTTAAGGTGAAAGTTTAAAAGACAGTGGTTACTAGCTTATTTCGAATGTTATTTAAGATAATGTTTCAAAATAACCTAATACTTTAACATCTTCATGTTTTACAAAACAGAACTTATAATTTTTTTTTTTTTTGAAAATAGAACTTATAATTTATTTGTAGCTTAAAATACGCTATGAACTCTAAAATAGTAAAATAAGTTCCACCAAACACAACATTTTTCTCTATCATATATTGACATATTGTATGTTTGCTAACAAGTAACATGTCGCCAATTTTGTCCCCTTTTTTTTCTGTCCCTCTCGGCAATTTATATTGTGGACCAGGGTGCACAATGCATTGTGCACCCCGTAAGGAGATGAGTTCTGTGTATTCTAGACAATCATTTTGTGTATTCTAAGCAATCATTCTGTGTATTCTAGGCAACCGTTCTGTGTATTTATGTTAGTAACACATGTTGTGATGTGTTTGTGCATTTGAATGTTTAGGAGGATGAGTTTTGTGTATTTTGTGTCAATATTCTGTGTATTATAGGCAACCGTTCTGTGTATTCATGTTAGTAAAACATGTTGTGATGTGTTTGTGCATTCGAATGTTAGGAGGATGAGTTCTGTGTATTTTGTGTTAATATTCTGTGTATCCTAACATTCGAATGCACAAACACATCACAACATGTGTTACTAACATGAATACACAGAACAGTTGCCTATAATATACAGAATGATTGCCTAGAATACCCAACGGTTTTCCATAATACACAAAACTCATCTCCTGCATTGTGCACCCTGGTCCATGGTATAACGATCCTTCTCTCTCCTTATTGTTTGCTAAACTTGTTCCACCTTTCTTAAAAAGACAAAAGAAAAAAAAAAATGAATGTCCTTACTCTTAGTCAAAGGAAGGAGGTTGGGTAAACATGTGAAAATGTGAAATGCATGGCAGGCTGATGACTTTCAATGCACTTTGTA
Source organism: Ipomoea triloba (assembly GCF_003576645.1). Classification (NCBI taxonomy): domain Eukaryota; kingdom Viridiplantae; phylum Streptophyta; class Magnoliopsida; order Solanales; family Convolvulaceae; genus Ipomoea; species Ipomoea triloba. The sequence continues at coordinate 8,389,420 of NC_044923.1, read as the reverse complement.
CGTAAACCTACCAATGAATGAGTATATGTTTTGTTAATGTTCCTACGTTTGTTTATTATATGATTCATATTGAATTGTATTGCAAATGCATGATTCTTTGTGACTAGTGGTAACACATCCCCATAAGAAAAGCACTAATTGATGGAGACTATATATTTTTTACGTTGTATAATATATTTTTCTGGTTAGCAATTCATTATTATTATATTGAGATGGGATTGCAACCAGTTACGTTGCTGAACTCTGGGATCTGAGAGAAGGGCTCATTCTTTCTAGAGATCAAGGAATGGATAAGATTGTGGTATAGACGGACTCTGAGCTGAGGCGATGGTCCACCCCATCACGAGGGATAATGAATGCCCTGAAGTTAACTCCTTGATTTTGGACTGCAAAGCCATCATGAGACATATGCGGAAAGTCAACATCACACATGTCCTGCGAGAAGGTAACCAATGTGCTAATTTGCTAGCCAACTTGGGTAGAACTCTAAATGGGGGACGTTAGTCCTCAATCACCCACCTGAAGAAATGATGACCTCACTTGGAGAGAGACGCGAGAGGCGTATCCACTAGAAGAATCGATCCACTAATCTGGGGCCTTGTGCCTCTCTGGCAAATCCGAAAAAATATTTACACAATCACCAAGTAATTCAAAATTAGTGTGAGATCACCTCATTTGAATCATATCTCAATATGTAATAATTTTAATAAAAATATAATACTTGTTATTCCATAGAAAAGTATTAGTACAATATTTTTTGCGCTTCTAAGAGTTGATTTTGTATCTTTGCTCACAATTTACAACCCAAGAATCAACTGAGATGTCAATCTCAATTTTTTTGTTCTACACTTGTTAAATCAATTATCCTAAAATAATAAAAATCTATTTTTCTAATTTAATTTAAATATATCATTAACCTTTTACTTTTAATTTTTTATTTTTTCCTTTATGGTTTTTGAAATTTTTAAAAATGATTAGACAAAGTGAATCATATCCAATTTGATTTAAACTTGAAAACACAAAAATAATGAAAAAAAAAAAAGATATAAAAATAAAATTAGATTTTATATGTATCCCTATACTTAATATTGTCATAAACAAATATCTTTTGGGACAACTCCAGTCAAGTTGGTCATACTATTAAATTAGTGGTTTCCTTTGCCGGCTAGGGTCACAAGGCAATGGCGTGATTTACTCCGTGCACACCCTTGGTACTTTATTATTTCTTATAATATTTTATGAATATAGATTTTTAAGTGGTTGGTAAACGACAAGTAAACTACACAATCAGTGGCGGAGCCACAGTGTGCCGGGGGGCAATGGGGGTAGCTGACCCCCTTCTCACCCCACCCCCTTATATATATGTATGTATATATATACATATATAGCATTAACTTATACATAAAATTAATATTTATGTATAATTAATAAATGTTTGGATAGCTTAGTTTGTTGAAACTTTGAACATGATGTTGAATAGCTTATATATGTAATAGGTTCAATTCTCACTAACAACACTTGCCTTTAGTTTTTCTCTTTTATTTTACCCCTTCACAAGACAAATTAAATGTTTTTTTTAGTCTACTTTTTATGAATCATTTAATTTGTCATTTAATTTAACAAATTAAATAATTTAACAAATTAAATGCTCTTTTAGTCCACTTTTTATTAAATTAAATGCTGTAACACCCCGGTTCGGCTATGCCGTATCTCCGGAGTAGTTACCGCCACACCCAGACTGAACCCCACTCGAATACAGATAGAGTTCATTCTAGGTGCACAGGCTAACAGACTAAAGACAAGGATCGTGTTTCTTATCGTCAAAATCCAACATAATCTTATATATATGCAGCAAAAGAGTAGCTATACTAGCCACGAATATATATTCATATATAAGAGTTTCTTACAGCCCATCAACAAAGAGTTTGGATTATTCCCGTTCTTACTAGCCATGTTAGTAATACCATGGCTACAAAAGATATGTACAAAAAGGTCAGACTTGACTTTTCTCTTGAGGCATAACGGATTAACGAAGGTAGGAGACCAAAATGGGTACCACTAATTGAACAGGGATAGGAACGGGATCAGGAGTACAACTGGGACAGAAGCATGAGCCAGAGCTGGAGGATCAGAAACAGAAGCAGGGGCATACCCACGCTAGACTTCATCTGATAAGGTACACAATGAAGTGTAGTTAGCACGACGGCTAAGTAAGGAAATCCATTGTCACTCAAAAGTAGACAAAGGTTTCGAAAATATAATAATTTGTAAGTTGTAAAATTTACCCACGAGTTATAGCTCTACCTGCAATCAGGTTATCAATAATAGATAATATAATATAAGGCGTAAAGCTAACTCAACACGTAAACTTTTCTCATATAAAGGTACCGGCATCATTGCCACTTAAAACACATTTTTCTGATTTTCAGACAAGTTTGTAAAATATTTCGTTTCCAGTAGTTCCCTCATTTTAATTCAAAAGGAGGTTCAACAGCACATTTCCGTGCTCAAAATTCGTCACATTTTGGATAGAATCATTTCCTTCTCAAGTCGTTACAGAGTAACTCTTTTCTCATCTTTAAAACTTCCTTAGTTTCTTCTTAGTAAGCGTGAGGCCTTTGGAGCATTCTCATAACTCCCACTCTGACCACTTGGATCATCGAACTCGGGTTCAGTGGTCATCACCCGGTCTAACACTGATCCCCTGGACGTAAGGTTCATTAAAATGATTCCTAGCTGGCCTAGCTAGGTCCATAAAAACAACACCTACCCGGACTTCTGGAGTAACTATACCTTAAGTGTGCACACCCCCATAGGAATACCTCATCCTACGAGTTATATAGTACCCGGCGAATAGACTTCGCCCTGCAGTATGAACTGGTCATACACTATAACATATCGACGAATAGACTTCGCCCTGCAGTATGAACTGGTCATACAATATCCACAACGACCACTGGGCCATGGCACTTTAAGCCACCCGTGGGTCAATCAAGGTCCTCCTCAACTCGCTTTAGAAACTAAGGGTTTGAAAACATGATTCTTCCTTCCGTTTTTCTTTCTCAAATCATTTCTTTTGGACATATTTCTCATTTGAGTCCAATAGTTGAAATCGGCTATCTCATCAGCCCAAGAAGGATTTTCAAAATACTCTCAGTGCCCGCAGGCTTTTCAATCATCATTTTCTCGTTTTTCTCACGTAATGTACTCACTCCTTAAAAGTAGTATTTTCCTCAAAAATAAGGTTTTGACAACCTGTTTACCAAAATAGTATACGTTCTTTCGACGTAAGTTTTATAAACATTTTTATTTACTCATAGGCTTTCCAACACAATTCCTCAAGTTACAGGAGTTTTACTTATTTCTCAACAACAACATTTTCTTCTAAAGTGATGTACATAATTTTTCCAAAACGGATATTTCTTTCAAAAATAGATCTCTTTTGCCCGTAGGCCTTTCAAACATCATAACACTCGGGATTAAAAACATCGGGGAAAAGTTTGGTCAAAAACAAGTCGAAAACGAGTCCGCGTCGCGCGGACTCGCGGTTGGCCGCAGCTGCGGACGCACAGCGGACGCGTGCGTCCGAGCCGCGTCCGCTGCTTCGGCATTTCTCGCCGAAGTCTGGATGCCACGGACGCGCAACGGATGCGTGTCCGTGGTTGCGTCCGGCCCTTCGGCCGTGACGCCGAAGACACTCCCTTGATGGGCGCGCGGTGGACGCGCGTCCACTGCCGCGTCCATCCAAATCTGCCAGGAAATTACAGCTTGGCGCAGTTCGAAAGATTGAGCCGGTAAAAATAGTTCCCGAACTCTTTTTCACTTGAAATTTTTATGGTAGAACCCCAACTTATAGTACTTGATGTCCATAAAAAGTTTTGGTCATTTTGATCCGCGAATAAACACAGAAAATTCCATTTTGCCCTTGGCAGTGTGCTGTCCAGAATTTTTCTCTCTGGACCAGTTTTGGAAAAAAATTCGAAAACCATACTTATACTACTCCGATAATTATGAAATTTTATATGCAGGTTCTACACTTAAAGAACTACATGTCTAAAAAAAATAGGATCAAAATACCTTACCAATCTTTCTCAATAAATCTCGGAAGTTACTGCCAGAATCTATCCTGATTTCCTTTCACTATTTTCACAAGTATAAGCCTATATGGGCATAAATACAACATATACATGCATAAATTAGTTATGAACATGTATACAAAAATTACCAAAAATCCAAAGTGTGGTTTCTTGAGTCAACTAGTAGATCCACAAACTTAACACATAATTTTCGCATAAAATTCCTAGTCACATAATTTACTAGCATTTGTTCACCTTCAAGTGACTAAACCAACTTAAGGGATTCCTTACCTCCCAAGAAGATTTTTTTTGAACCGTAGAAAGATGGTGATCTTCTCCTTCAAACTTTTCACCGAAGATCCTAAACAAAATCACCATAACAACAATATTTTCATGAACCTTAAGTTTAAGCTTAAGTTCTAGGAGGGATTTAACCGAACAAACCAAAGTTCTTACCTACAATAGAGCACTTTGAGTTGAAGAGATAGCTAGGGAGTTCTTGGATCACAAAGTTAGAAGACTAAGATTTTCCTTCTTCTTTCTTTCCTTCGTATTTTCGAAAATGGGAGAGGGAATGGGAGAGATGAGAGAGAGATGATGTGAGTTTGGCTTGAGAATTAAGTAACAAGTGCAACATTCCCATACCTATATGACATGCCATTAATGATCCAATCCAAGTGGGGATTTTGAGTGCCACATGTCAACTCCCTATGGTGCCTCCTTGAAGATCTTAATTTATTTTGCCAGTTTGGGTTTAAATCAGATGAAAGTTCGGAGGATTATAGCTTAATTCGGGAAAATCCTAACACCAAAATTATCCTAAAAATAATCCCGTCTATAATCACTAAAATTGAGAATTTTTCGGTATCTCGCGAAATATAGGTACAACGTCCGTAACAATTTTACCCCTTACAGTCCGATTTAAATTCTCACTTGAACTAACTAGAAGTTTAGGCTTAATCATATCATACTTAATACTCTAATCTCTAGGAAAATTCAAACCGTATATATATTCTTAAAAATCTTTACGGTTCGAGACCGGTACGTAAATCGTAACTTATTAATAACTTTCCTTACAAAAAAAAAAATCATCTTGAAGTAACGAGAGATCATCTCGTAAATATCGTAGCTTAAAAATATTTTTCGAACTCTAAACTTATCGGAATAGGCGAGGGGTTACAAATGCTCTTTTAATCCACTTTTTATGAATCATTTAATTAGTGTACTATACAAGTTGATATTATACTTCATCGTATAATTTGTATTCGAACTAATTTAGAAAAACTAAAAAGTATTTATGAATATAGTGTCTTTTATATTCAAATTATTTTATCTAATTAATTATGTTCGTATTTTGTCATAAATAATTTTATATCATTTCAAAGTGTTTTAAAATTTTACATTTTCACCCCATTCAAGTATATTTTTTATCCCGCTCCTAATTAACTATTATGTAGTCTATCAAAAACAATCTATTGTAATATATAATTTTGTATTTGAACCTTATTATGAGTGTGATATTTTTTCATTGACATGTCTAACATCATTTAAATTTCGCCCTTCTCAGATGATGTTATGGGTCCGCCATCTAGCCTAAGTCAATTAAAACCTATAATAGCAACGATCATTAGCCAACGAATGCCCTTTGGCAGTCCTCCAAAAGACTTGAGTCCGGGAATAGAAAGAGGCACTAGTACAAAATTGAGAATATGAAGATGACTTTACACTTTCAAAATAGAAAGAGTCCTCCAAAAGAGTGCACTTTCATGAGGACATGACAAACGTTCCATAGATTGTAGACATCTTACTGAGTATTAAAACATGGAATCAAACCAAATAAAGGAAACCAAAAGTAATCTTAAGGAAATATATGCTGACAATGTCCATCATAGTTGCACAAAAATATTTTAAAACATCAAACTGCGGAAAACCTTCAGGATGAAATAAAAGTTGTATGTTCATAAGAAATCAGTGCATGTTTTAATAAAGTAGATCAAAAAACATAGAATGCAACAAAGCCCAACCAAACTGTACCAGAATAAAAACATTCAAACCCATATACTGTTGTTACTTTGGTTAGTTTTGTCCACCAAACTTGCTCATCATTTTTGCAATGACCGGAGCCAACTTGGGATTTGATTGGTGCTTGGCTAGATTAGCAGGGTTCTTCATCACTGCAAAAATATTTAAGGAGTTCCATATTAATCTGGTGTCATCAGCAACACAACTTAATCCCCTCTAGAACGTGAATGGGCAAGTATAGATGCATGAATCACAATGATTACGTTACAAGTTTACAGTTCAAAATGGGCAAGTAATCTCAGAGGGAACAAATCACAGTTTCACCAGTAAACAAAAGGCAAATAGCAAATGAAAAAATAATACTGTAAAGCAGAAGCAACAGAAGGCACTTAGGAGTCATAAATATGAGCATAATCAGCCTGCATTAAGAGACAAAAAAATGCCCATGCACATTGATATTATATTTCCCCATGTCTATCCTTCCTTTGGTATTTCAACTTTAAAATTCATGTCAAGCACATTGTATCATGATAAAGTTTTGTACAAATCAAACATACACAATTAATTATTGCATCATCTAGCCTAGATATATACAGCTTAACATGTACCACCTCGTCTTTTAGACTAAGCTATCCATTCAATTTTTTATTTTGTTAGGAACATCCATTCATTAATCAATCAATTCAGATAATCTTGAAATTTGATACCGCTAAGTAGGAATAGCCGAATAGACCAATATCTCACACCATGAAGCCACACTTCCTGGAAAATCCCACTAAGTAGGATAATACATCCCTACATATCTATGAAACTTCATGACTTGGCACTGTAAAAATACGGAGTAGATTAAGGGTGTGCTTGGTTCACACATGGGAATCGGAATTAGGATGGGAACCAAATGCTTGATAATGGTAATGGGTTTTGGCAAAAGTATTTTGCATGTTTGGTAGTATGGTGGAATTGGAATGATTACCAATATTGATGTTTGGTTATGTATGACCCTATAATGGGAATAAAGGTTTTAAAAATACAAAAACAAAAAATCAAGGCAATTCATCCTCATATAATGACATCCAAAGCATCAGTATGAACAAAAAATCAAAACAAAAATCTGAGGGATGTAGTGAGGAGGCGACAGATCAGCAGGTGACAAATGAGGAGGGCAATACCTATTTTTAATTAGGGAATGGAGTTTTTAATAGAAGCGGTAATCAAATCTCATAGTTGTGTTTTAAAAAATTGTCAACCAAACAATAACTATGATTTTGATTCCCATATTCCTGGTGTGTAAACCCATGAACCAAACACACCCTAAATCTACTTACCCATTTCAACCACACACACACACAAGATATCATTCCAGCTTAACACATCAACCAAGCTACAATATAGCAGGGGAAAAAAAGTATTGGACTGTGTAATTTAACAGCAAAAAATTCAAATTCTCAGGCAAAAACTATTCAGCGAAGCCAGTTTTTAAAATGGAAACTTAGTAACCAATTAATGTGTACATGCATCCAAAAAAATGAACTGCATTATATTAGGACCAAACAAATTACCATCTTGAAGAGCAGTCATAACTTCTGGATCTTTAAAAGCAGCCATTAGTTCAGGGTCCTGTTCAATTCAACATTAGATGATGAGTCAGATGACATCAATCACAATTGCTAGGTGAAACTCTTAAATAGCCATGCAAACCAGCATAAAGCAGGGAAAGTTGTGAAGAAAAAAGTTCAATATCAAGCATAACTCTATAACAAATTGAGTAAATACTTGATGCACTATTGGAGTATAGCACTTATACACCAACGCCAAATTGCTACTAATCATATCAATGATTAAGGTATTACCATCACAAATTTACATTCATCTGTTAAAGACAGTGAAACACATCTCATATGACAATTTGGATTGTTTAACATTTTGAAATAATGTTTGATCAATGGATCAGAGTTGAAGTTTGGAGGGTGGGAAAATAAAAAATGAATAGAAGTAAAGATAACTATGGATACATAGTTATAATTTTTGGTACCTTTGTATTTTCTGCAACTGTTTGGTGGAATTTCTTTAGTAATTTACCTCCTGTGACAATGTATACAATAGCAGAACCGACTTCACAAACCGGTTGCTATGTTTTTCCTAAATTTAAGTTTAGTAGTTTCTTATAATAAATAACAATTATTTATTTATTTAGCTTAATTAATTACAATAACTTATTGATTATTATGGCGTACTATTTGTACCCAAAAAAAAAAAAAAAAAGACATGGTCAGTATTGGACTTATTTTTTAATTAAGTCGGGCGATTTTCTTAACCGCCAGTCAAACACCGATGGGGCATCAAATATGTTCTCTACAAACTTTGGGCAAACACAGAACCATAGAACTTGGATGAGATAGTTTGTTATCAGAATATATAGTTGCTTACATTGAGTATTTTGCTGTAATCAATATTTCCTGGCATCCCTCCAGGCATGCCTCCTGGCATTCCACCAGGCATCCCACCACCCATACCAGCAGGGAAGCCACCAGGCATCCCACCACCCATACCAGCAGGGAAACCACCTGGCATGCCACCACCCATACCAGCAGGGAAACCACCTGGCATGCCACCACCCATACCAGCAGGAAACCCTCCTGGCATGCCACCACTTCTCCTACTTGATGAGGACTGCTCTTGTTTCTTTGCTCTTTCATAAGCAGCCTGCGATATGCACAATGGATATCACTAGCCATGGAACCAAGGATGAGATCTTCACTTCTAAAAATGCAAGTAATAATGGTTTACCTGAGCCTCGGCTTTTCTACGTTGCCTCTCACGCTCATTTTTTCTATCTTCTCTTTCTTTACGCAGCCTATCATACTTCCTTCGGTGCTCTTCAATTTTGTGTGCATTGGGTTCAACCTGCAACCATAGATAAATTTAATTCACTCATGACTAGTGACAATCATATCTGTAATACAAAAGTTTAGATCAGCCCCAACGTTAAAGAAGAATGTAGAAGTCATTGAACTACAGTGAAGTCGCATCACTGTCAAAGGCAGACGTCAGTTAGTGAACTGGAATATAGCATGCTAACCTTTTTAAGTACAGAACTTATCTCTTCATCATAGTCCAGCTTTGAAGCTGTGTGGAGATCTTTTGCAGCCTCTTCCCATTGTCCTAACATAGCTCGTGCAATACCACGTGATTTATACCCTTTGGCAGAATCAGGATTAATCTGTAGCAGCAAAATGAAATTTATTTTACAAAGAAAATCATGACAGCTGTCACTTTTTAACAGTAATACATCCTTTCAGTAATGAAATTTTTAGAAGATATAGTTCACACCAGGCTCTTGCTAGTTATAAAAACAAAAAACAAAAAACAAAAAACAAAAAAAAACAAAAAAAAAAAAAAAGGAAAGTGGGAGAGTACAAACAATGTTGTGGGGAACAATTCTTAGGAAACCCCTGACCAGCCATGGAGAGACGGCATTTCAACAATACATCATGCACAAACATAGCATGTCCATATTCATACATGAATACATTGACACATAAACATCCAATATGAGCATAGACAATTACAGGATGGTTCTTAGAAAATCTCCATAAGATGTCCCAAATACAAATCTCCATAATTTCAATAAACACCAAAAAAGTTACTAAAATGCCAACCTCTAAAGCTGCACTTGCATCTCGGATGGCAGCATTGGGCTTTTTCATTTTGATATACACACTGGCTGTAAAACATCAAACATAAAGAGATTACATGATTGCTTGGGAAATGTGATTCAATACCATTATATAAATATTAGAATCATTAATACAAGAAAAACATAATACAGTCTTTACCTCTAGTAGCATACATAATAGCAGACGTAGGGTTGAGTACTATTGCTTTCGTGAGATTATCAATTGCTTCATCAAACTTACCTGATTGAAACAAAAAGTGTAGACATGTTAGCTTATTGTATATCTTTAGATACAAATTTGTGCATACAGCTGCAAGCAATAGCACCTTCAGAAAGTGCTTCCATGGCCTGAGCTTTTGCCTCTTGAGAAGAGTCACGATTTTCCTCTGTAACCTCCACTGAAGGATCTCCCATCTAACACAGTTGAAAATGATCATAACATTAACAAAACAACAGGAGCCAAAATTAGAAGTTAAAAGCTGAAACATCACATCATAATGTACCAGACCTGCTGTGGAGGATCATTGTCAGACTCCACAACGCCACTCTCATCAAGCTCAACATCAGATTCTATTATCTCAGGCTCCTCTTCTTCAGTAGTTCCTGTTGGATGAGCCTCACTCCCGGAGTCACCCATTTCCTCATCACTTTCTTCTACCACATGAGACTTCTGTTCACACAAATTTTCCACAAGACATAGTACTACAGAGTATCAAACATCAATTTTTATCATACATTGCGAGCTCAAATCTAATAGTCCCACAGTGAACCAATAATGTTAAATAAGCTCCATTTCCTGTTTTATGGAACAAAAGGTTTCCGCATCTTCACTATATCCATTTTAGACGAAACTATAGATATCTAGACACTCGAAACCCTAATTCACCGCAGGTAAATAACATTCACTTTTCCAGAAATCAAATGGAAGAAGATTAATTTCAAAAATCAACAAAAAAGAAACAAGTTCAGAATCCATACCGCTTTATACTCTCCCGGCTTGTAAGCAGACGGAGGAAGCTTTCCGCCAATACTGAACAACAAAAAGTAAATAAAAATCCAATTACAACCACAACAAAGACAAAAATCAAACTCTAAATCACCAAAATCATAAAACAACAGAAACAAATTTCTAAGGTTTCCGAAATCCAGGGCGTCCATAAACGCACGCACGCACGTACAACATGTGTATACACATACCTCTCGATGTAGTCGCGGAAGAAGGCGAGGGAAGGATCGGAGAGAATAGAAGGGTCGGACTTGCACTGTTCAACGAATTGCTTCAATTGATTCAGCTTAGCGGCGTCCATGTCTGAGGGAGAAGAAAAGATCTTTTTTCCCGAGTGATGAATGGAGTTTGCGATGCGGTGTTATGGTTCGTTACTATAGCACTAGGTAGTGACTAGTGAGGCGGAGAAGGGGATGTAAAAACCCCAGGGTCTCTTCGGCGGTTTCTACTGTACCACGCTTCTAGTAACTTCTGAAGTATCTGGAATCATCAATCATGACTCGGACCGGTTCAATACTATTCACCGGACCTGAATAAAATGTTCCGGTTCACGTAACATCCACTTCGATAGTAGACAAGTAGAATTTATGGTAAATACAATGAAAAATGTTTAAATTAGTTACTGAATTATACGAAAGTATATCATTTAATTTTAAAAATATAATTAAGTTCGTTAACTATTTAAAAGAATTTGACTAAATTTGACATGTCAACGCTAACGTAGCGGTCATCATATTAAAAATGTATTATTTTTAAATTTATTTTAATAATTTAAATTAAGTAAATTTAAAATTACACTTTTTATTGGATGGTTTAATTATATTTTTTTGTGAAGGGAAATGCTTCTTACTCTTCCTAAATTTGCCCTCGGCCCCTAATCATTGGGTGCCCTTGAATATGCTAACAAATCACTATTTTTAAAAATAAAAAAAGAAAAAATTTAAATCAATCAAATGATGTTATTCAAGAGGGAAAAATGTACGGAAAACAAATTATGGGTGTATAGCATTACTCTATGTAGTTCAGTGAGTTGTTATGCCGTGGACCCAGGTCCACCTTGCAAGGTGGACCTGGGTCCAATACGACGTCGTTTCACAATTTAAAAAAAAATTAAAAAATATTAACAGCGTTAACGGCTCCTCATCGCAACAGAACACAGACTCTACATTCATATACCCTATACTCCATATTCACAATTTGAAAACTCCACATTCATACAATACATGGCTATATGTTTAGTAACTATATTACCACTGTTATGCATTCACACATTCAAAACTCTATATTCACAGGTCCTATACTCCATGTTCACAACTTGGGAATTCTGCATTCACACATCACAGGACTACAAGTTGCTAGAACTCTGTTAACTCTACTACAGATTCACACATTCATAACTCTACCTTCACAAATTCTATACTCCATATTCACAATTTGAAACCTTCACATTCACACATTTCAGGGCTGCTATAACTCTGTTAACTCTACTAGAGATTCACACATTACTCTACATTCACAAATTCTATACTCCATATTCACAATTTAAAACCTCCACATTCACACATTTCAGAGCTATATGTTTAGTAATTTTTTTTTTTTTTAAAAAAAAAAGTAAAACGGCGTTGTATTGGACCGCAAGGTGGACCTGGGTCCACGGCATAATTTGCCTAGTTCAGTGGTTAATTTGAAACATTTTTCTAAATACTATTTTGATTGAGACTTGTATTTTTCTAGTATGGTTTATATAGTTTTAAATTTTGTGTTATGACTATTACTCATTTTTATTCTTAATCATTGACTTTTAAAGCTATCAAAATTAGATTTTTATAATTTAAATCATTTTTAATTGTAATTGATTTTAAATTTTTCCTTGTGTGAATCGTTATAATTTAAGGGGAAATTAATGCGGTTATAATAAGAATTAAGGCTTTGTTTTTAGCGTGTGAAAAAAAAAATGACGCAATAAATAGTTTCTAACTACACAGGGTTTGATACCTCTAAGACATGAGATCATTCACTCCACACCAATTTATGAAGTTGATGAAAGTCTCCTTGGAGGGAAATAGGTGAAGGATGTTAAACCAGTACTTCCATCTACTGGATCTCCTATGCTAGATATGGATGATGAAACTGTTACTGCTTATGTCTGAGATCTCAACAGTCTAATAAAAAGCTAAAGATCCTGGTGGCCAAGCTTGAAGCAGTAAGCCGTATTGTAACTCATCATTAACTTGACGTTGCTTGTACTGAGTTAGCCAAGTTTAATTTTGTGGTGCACTTAAGAGTGGTCTATGGAGCACCACAAAGTGCTACAAGTCTATGGTACACTAAGTGTGGGTATGTGGTGTATATAGAAATGCTTGACGGTGCATTTAGACTCAAAACACCATCAAGCATATCTAAATGCACTATCCATTTGCAGAAAATCTAAAATTACCACAGATGGGTGATAGGAAGTCAAACACTTGGTAGAAGAAGGTGACCGACCTAAGACAACTTAAGGAGGCATAAGTAGATTTAAGGAAGACCGATTAAAGGAAGGGCCAGTTTGGGCGACGAGTGGGTCGATTGATCGGAGGTCGGTCGGCTTTAGGGGTGAATGAATGGAAGAGATTACACAAAAAGAGAAGGGGAAGAATTCGGTCGAAAGGTGGGGCCGAACAGTCGTTTTATGGTTCGTCGGCGAAGTAAATCAGGATGTTTCGTTGCAATTGAGTGAGAATCTCAAGAAATACAGTAAGTATTGAGCCAAGGAAGTCAATTGGAAGGAGTCGGACTCGACTAACCGAGTCCAAGCCATGCCAGAGGGAGAAGGCGCGTAAGGGAATAAGCTGAAGCTCGTCCCTGCCGAACCTAGCGAGAGAGTTTGGTCGGATGGACCATCAGAGTGGATTAGAAAACTTCCTAACGCAAAGGGATCAGGCGCGAATTTTGTGGACGAGAAAGGGAAAGTAGATCATGATGTTTTAGGAAGCTAGACCAAATGTAATAAAGAAAGAAATCACGCACATTTATAGTAGTTTAGGGTTACTATGTAAAGATTAGCCCCCCTTGTATAAATAAGGGTATTGAACATTGAAAAAAGTTAAGCAATTCATAATATAAGAGTAGCCGAAACATTGCTTCATTAAATTCTTAAACTCAAAATGAATTCTGGTAATGTTGGCCTGCCGTTCAACTATTCCTTGGTTGATAAAATCAACAATCAACGTATTTTCTTTTTCTATTTTTATTAATTTTCGATCATTGATCTAAGCTCATTTAATGATAAGATTGAACCACATGAGTGCACCTAAGACTCCTACCGCACTATAACCATCCCTATATTACAATTCACAAATCACATCCGGAAAATATTACAATTTAAAATGATTCATATTTTAAAATTTGATAGTTTTAAAAGTAATTGACTAAAATTAAAAATGAGTAATAATTAGAAGATTAAATTCATAATTAACTCTATCACTTTTCACATGTATGATATGTCATCATAATACAAACTTTTATGATGTCATTTATAAAAATTTCCTCTCAAGACCTTGACTTGCAAGGAAAATTTTTTGCGATCCGGTGTTCTCGTACTTGCCGTTCTCATGCAGACGGCGACCAGTGAGCCACGCCACGTGCCTCCCGGCAACAGAGGAAGGACCCGATGAAGGTGGAAGAGTGTTCAAGAAGTATAGAGGCCATAAGAGGTCATTTGTGGAAGCTGCGACAGCTTCTCCGAATTTTGTTAATGAATAGATAGACATGGAGAAAAACAGGGAATGGATGCTCGAGGATATTGAAGTTGAATCCGACGGTGTGGAGGGTTTGGCAGACGTCGTCGATGGTATTCCGGTGGTCAATCTTCCCAAAGCTTTACGCAAGGAATTGGTAGCCACTTGGAGAAACGCTCTAATTGTGAAATACATTGGTAAACCTATGGCTTTTACTTTATTTCATCGGAGAGTTTTGAGAATGTGGAATATATCTAGTAGAATGGAATTAATTGAGTTGGGAAATAGTTATTATGTGGTTCATTTTGAATATGTCAAACAAGTGTAAACATGTTTTATTGGACGATCCTTGTAAACTGTTTGATCACTACATCATTACACAATGTTGGCAGTGGGACTTTTATTCAAAATTGGCCAAAGTGGAAAAATGGTCGTTTGGGTTAGACTTCTAGGGCTTCCGGTCAAATACTTTCTTGAAGCTTGACAAAACCACATCTAGAGTGGAATGTGTGAGCTGCCAGCATCCTCACTTGGGGTCGGTCAAGCTCACGATGAAGCATTCTTGTGCTGAGGGCAATCGAGGCCCTCCCACATGAGCTTGACTAAGTAGTCTAAAGCCAAGTCAAATGCAGGCAACCTCGAGGCTCAAGGTAGAACCGAGCGAGAACTGACCCCAACAATGCGCAACAACCACCACGGTGCCGGTTGTGGAGGTCAACCATTAATATCAACCACCAAGACAATCGAGAAGTGGGCTCAACCAGGGAGGCGATAAACCAAGCCCGAGATACACGGGCCAATCACAAGGAAACAATCACGAACAAAAATGAGAAAGGCGGATGAAAGAGGATGATTGGTCATAAGGAAAAGAAGCATTATGTAGTGTGTCAACAAGGGAGCTAGTAGCAAAATAAAAGCAAAAATTTGAGGTCGTGGCATAAACACCTAGGGAAGGAGAAACCCTGCCTCCCTCGAGGCTAACTAGATGATGTCGATGGGCAAGAGAGGCCTCGACCACAACCCAAGGGTATGCCTAAGTTAAAAGCTCATGACCAAAGGAGGGCAATGGCTTCACCAAACTGAGCATGGGGCCAAATCGGGTAGTGGCAAACCTTGCTGAGGGCCTAAGGCTGACCCACAACATATGAGCCAACTTCATAGGAGCCTAAATGAGACCTCGATGGATAACACAAGCACTGAAGTCAGCCACTGTATGGGTGGTAAGAACACAAGCAAGCAAAGAGTGTGAGCAAAATAGGGGAGATCAGCCTCGACTCGATGTGCTCCTCCTCAATCATCTATGCAAGGCTAATCTCATCTTCGTTGATGTGAATGTGCTCTAGTGGAGGCGGAGAGATCATCATCAAGGTAGGAAGAAACTGTCACTCACACAAGTAGGAAAACATGGGAGAGGTCAGTGACGCTATCCATCTCCATCCGCCCAACCTCTTCTATGAGGCTCAGGCTCCCTAGTTCTTTATAGGGGAAAAATCCAAAACAAGATATAGAGAAGAGTCAAAAGCAAGCTATATTCCAAACACACTCGAGCTCTAAACTAAGGAATCTCGCGTAGGAAAAACTCGGGTAGACAGGACCCGAGTGGGACGCGATTAGGTAGCACAAATAGTTTCTGTGGTCGCCCAAAAAATGGCACAGCGGGGTCAACATAGATGGCGACACAAGAAATTACTCTTTGTCGCTAACTCGTAACTCGGAGAATGAGGGGCTAGTGATGGCTATATAAAGAATGGGTATCGAACAAACCAATATAGAAGAATGCTAAGAAGAACCGACCCAATGGAGGCCAAGATAAACTTGACCTAGGTTAAGCTGACTCCATGGTCGGCCTTGTGGGCCCCAAAGTCGACCTTGACCTCGAGGCTGCAAGGCCTCAAGGTCATCTTCAGAGTTGGACAACCCGAGAACATGCGATCAAGTTGTGAGGCACCCTTCACGGCTCCAGTCGAGGCGAGTAAGACACAGTTAAACGGGACACCGCAACCTCCCGCCTCGAGCGGAAAACACCGATCATCTGGGTACCTACAAGGAGAGGCCAACTATAAAAGCAATATCTTTGTCCTCATTTAAGACGGATTTGTCTTCATTAATACATCTCATGTACTCTCATTAGATAAGCAATACAATACAAGACAACTTTGCCTCCCAATCATTATTATCATTACATCAATCATCCTTAATCAATTGGATTTAGTTAGGCCCTAGTTAATTAATTTCATTTCTTTACTACATTTTTTTTTAGTACTATTGACTCTGTTACAATGTAGTATCTGTTCCATTTCTTTACTACATAATACACTTCAAACTCATCAAACTCATCGATTCAACAGACATTTCCAAATAGTGAATGGGAAAAATTTTGAAGTTATAAACTTGACATGACTGCAGGAATATCGTCCCTCCATATTTCTTAAGCTTTATTTTCAGCTAAAAGAATATTTCAATAATCACAGGATATTATGTCTATATATATGCCAAATTCATATCAGAATTCACAAGTACAACAGTGCACTGTTCTGCAAACAACACTCTCAGGTCTAACTGCTGCTCAGAAACACCTCCATGAAAACCTGCAACAGTTCAAACAGCAAAACTCCAAATCTAAATCTACCACAGCATTAAAGACGCCCCCAGCAATAGCAAGCTGGAAACTTCAGCCCATGCAAACCTGCTTACTCCACTTGGTGTAGCTGCAAAAATTTGCGTCGCAACAATATGGCATCAGCAATGCAGCCTTCATACTACTTAATTGGAGAGTTGCACATTATCCATTTGTTTGATAAGGTCATTTCATTTGGGAAGTTGGGAGCAAACACAAACTAGGGAGAGTTTCAGGGAATAAGTTCATACAAACCAAGGAATAAAGTTGAAAGAGGATTGGAATTATAACAGAGAAGACGACAAGGATATACACAAGAAGTAAACACTAATTATAGCATACACCCCTCATGTTGCTTGCATAGGAAAAAAACTCAGAATCTTAAGTTAAATGTTAGCCTAATCAGGGAAATTCAATACTTTGAGTGCTGTCTATTTTGTTTCAAAAAGGCTATATGTGTTTAAGACTCGGAATTAGATTCATGATACCAAATCTGCTTCTCTTTTCCTTAGTAAATTTAGAATTGTTCCCCAAAATTGCAAGACAAGTATCCCAAACCATGGCAGAAACTGTGTTACTGTAAAATAGTACAATATTCTGGTTCATGAAATAGTCTGAGTACTATGTGTTCACCCTGTTTTCAATAGCTGATTTCTTACTATTTTTTTTCAGAAGATTCCAAATGGAAAGTTCTCGATTCAGTAAAATGGAGATGGAAAATTGGAAAATTTTGGCACACTACAAATGCACAGAAAGAGATAAAGAAGAAAGAATATTAAAGAGGAATAATAAAGAGATGGAAAATTGGAAAATTTTGGCACACTACAAATGCACAGAAAGAGATAAAGAAGAAAGAATATTAAAGAGGAATAATATAGTTATTACTTATGATTTTTTTTTTGTTCGTTTTTTATTTGGTGAATATCTTCTACCTCCAAACAACAATAATTTGATTAATCATCAAATCAGAACAAAGTAAATCCTAAGCAAATAAGGGCAGACTGTAGACTGTACATAAGACACAATTCCTTGTGAAAAGTCACAAGTACACACTATACAATTATTATAATATACATAGTACCCAAATTCTTATTTTGCCAATTAGACATCCAATCCACATCACACAAAACGTTTTTCTTCTCCAACATTATACCAAGTCAACAAATATCAGGTATGTTGTCAATTTTGGTGGCACCACAGGATAGAACAATTGGACTCACCCCAGAGGCCTAGACTGAGTCAAGTCAGTCAACCACAATATGTCTACACTCTATATATATATATATATATATATATATATATATATATATATAATCTCTTCGGTAAAAAATGAGGATGGGTTTTAGGCGGGTTTTAGTAACAGTTCAATTTTATAATTATTTCAAACTTTCAAATTCGCAGTATTTATAAAACTAACTTTAACCCTTTGATCAATCCTAATTTTACTTGGAAACATGTTCTTATTTGAATTCCCTGAGCCCTCCCCCTCTATCTCTCATATATATATATATATATATATATATATATATATATATATCACAAATTAGGCCCCTGACAGCAAATTACAGTTGAAACCCACAAGTAATCATTACAGGTTATGCTACCAACCATTAAGAAAACTCAACAAATAATGACTAACATTTAATGGCAAAACTTTGCAAAAAAAAAAAAAAAAAAAACATTTAATGACAAAAGGATTACTTGTCAGTTAAAATGTCAATATCATCTAGCTCCGGTTGCAGGTAAAGTTGTCAGACATTATCAACAGTCAAAGAGAATAAATTGCAGTTATACTATGCAGATTTCCAAATTTTACTTAGGGTGTGTTTGGCAACCCATGAAATCGCTTCCGGAAAATATTTTTCGAGTTTTTGGTGTTTGGCAACGTTCGGAAAATGTGGTCAACGGAAAATATTTTTCCATCGATTAAGGAAAATCTGTTCATTTTTCTCAATGGAAAATCAGTTCCTCTGGAAAATGACTTCCGTGAGTCATTTTTCAGAATCGCCAAAATGACCATTTTGCATGTTCTTGACCAAAATCAAACCATATCACCCATGACCATGGACAATGGAGGTGGGGAAGCTTTGTTTTTTTTTTTTATAAATTCTATTTTTTAATAAATAATATTATTTTAATACAGTATTATTATAATTTTTTATATTTTAAATAAAATAATTACAATGTTTAATTATACAATTCTATCCATTTTTTCCAGAAAATGAACAAAACACACAAAGACAGTTTTCCGTAATACATCCAAACACCGGAAATGAAACTGTTTTTCTGAAAATGACTCATTTTTCAGAAAATATTTTCCAGAATTCATTTCCCACGGGCGGTAAATAGCGGGGCAAAAGGGGAAGCCAAAAAAGTCAGAGAAAAAGGAAATTACTTGGAGGCGGCGGCACTGATGGAGGAGTGGTAGTAGCGGCGGTTGGACTCGAAGCTGTACCAGACATTTTAATTTCGTAAGCAAACAACTTAACTCCAATTAAATTCAACAAAAATTAAAGAAAAAACTCCAATCACCATTAGTATATATATGATCAGAAAACAGAAGTTCAAAATCATGTAAAAATCTTGCAAATCTTTATTGCACAAAGTTAATTTAAAAAAAAAAAAACACAGAAAACGATGGTGTACCTAACATTTACTTTACTTTTAAGTCTGGATCACAGAAAATCCGACTAAAATTAAACACACAGGGCCAGGGATCGTAAAAATCAAGTAACCGAAGAGGCAGATACAAACAATCTGGGCGAGTAAATCTGAAGAATTATCCTGAGACGAATGAAAATTGGGAGTGAATAAATTTCCGTTAGTGTTAGTGTTACCTTTGTTACAGGCGCTAACGTCGTTGCTTATACCGCAGTGCTTGGGAAGCTCGAGGGCCTGAGTGATGTTGACTCCGAGGGAATTCAACACTTTCGGGTTCTTATAGAGGTTGCAGAGGCAACTGAGCTCTTTAGTCACGGTCTCTTTGAGCGGGTCGCAGCAGGAGGCGGGCGGTTTGGTGGAGTTGAGGAACGCAGCGCAGGGGATGAGGTTGTTAACGCAGGAGGTGGACTGGGCCGTGGCGGTGGCCGTCAACATTAGCACCGCCGCTAGCGCCGCGATCGCCGTCGCGAGCACTTTGGTGGAAGCCATTGTTAAGCGTAGAAGAAACTAAAAGATTCTCTCTTCTCGGAATGGGCTGCGTATGGGCTTGTGAGACTTATGGCTGGATGGCTATATAAACCGTTTTATTTTCACTATGTACTAATTATAGAATTTAATTGAGACTTTTAGTAATCAAGTTAAATCAATAATTATTTGATAATCGGTTGATTTGACATCACGTTAAACATAGAGGTTGCATCACCTTTTTTTTTTTAAGCTAGACTAATCTCCTATCCATGTCAATGACTTTATGATCCAGTGACACTAAATTGCTCATTTATCTCTTTGTGCTTTAATAGATTGAAAAAGTAATTATGAACAATGTCGTATTATAATAGAGTCAGTAGTATTTAAAAAAATAATTTGTCCATCTTCACGGTTCTGTCAACTTCAAAAACCCGATCTCTAAGAGCCAAACACCACTCTATTACATAGTAGTGATTTTAAGTAACATAATTTAAGTAATACGATGTCAAATGCTGTTGCGCACAAAAAATATACACAAAGAATCTGTACAATTTCAACATAATTAGCACATTGTCATTGCTGAATTTCAAATTTTAATCTTTTTTTTTTCAAATACTATCTATCGATCGAATTCTATTATTTTTGCTAACATTAAAACGTGGCATGAGTGCGTTTAGTTCAGTAAGCTAATCAACGCGGACACGCGGTCCCCACTGCGCAGATCATACACGACGAGGAGGCACCGCCAAATCAAGAAAAAACAATAAATGGCGGGCAAGAGAAATGTGTAGTGAAGGAGGAAGACCACATGTGAAAACATTATATTCAAACATGGTATGCTATCAAATATGAAAACTGAGATTTAATACAGGGGAGCACACAATGGCTCAGAAAAGCTAAAATTACGATATGCACAATTCACACCTTCACACTTTCTCTGCCTTCATCCGTTTACCGTAGAAAATTAAACACATGGTCAAACATATTTTTCTTCTTCTAAGAGATGGAATTCCCAATTTCAAAAATTCTACACTTTAGTATGAACATATGAGGAAATATAAATCACCAATAATTTAATGGCTCACCAGACAAGATCAAATGTTGATGCGCAAAAGAGATATGTCTATTTTAAACGTAATACTCATATTAGTGCTTTCAAGTTTTAAACCTTTATCTCTTCTTTCAAATACGATCTACTGATCAGAACTCGTACGGACAAAAAACACATTTTTCTATTCTTGCCGAATACTTGTTGCCTTTTGATCGTCAATATTAAATTTTCAGCAGATAGTATGTAGGGGTTAATTATCGATTTTTTGTTTTAACGCATTTAACCCGTTTCAGTGGTTTGACTTGTTAAATTATAAATGCGGGTGCTTAATAAATTATAGACTAATGGTCTAGTGGCACCCAGTGTCCCGATTTATACTCCCACATGGATGATGGGAGTACGTTCGAGCCTTAGTAACGGCAACTGTCGACTCTTTGTGTTAATATGGAGTATCATTTTAGGTAAGTGAATTGCATTTATTTAGTTTACAAGCTTTTGTACACATAATAATGCGTGTAAAATATACAATATTACTATCTAATGTTAAGAAACTATTCAAATAATAATACATGCTGAAATGCAATGCACATGTGTAAACGTACACTTTGTAACACTATCACGTCTATTTTATGATAAGTGCACTTATGAATTATGACCCACAACTCTAAAATTGCATTTTATTAAAACTACAAAGACGTTTATTGATATGTAAAATGTATTTTAGAAATTACACTGGTAGATATTAAAGAATGCACGTAATAGTATATAGAGTGTAATCAAAATTTGAGATAATTATTACCAAAATGTCACTGTATATTTTTTGTTTTAGAGTCTTTAATCTTTCCAAATCAACTAATATGATTGGTTCTTAGTTCTCCCCTACTCGCGAGTCTCACTTGAGCATGCCCCCTGTGTGTATAACATTATAAAAGTATAAAACCTAAATATATTTTTATTATTCTACTATAAATATATAAATATTTACAATATTTTTTTAAAAAAATTTCCCACACTTTTCCTATTATTTTTCAACAATCCTCAACTGTTGATCTATTCAAATTGATGGATTAGATCAATTCTCACTTTTTAACAAGGAGATCCCTTTCAAACACACACACATACACGGGAGAGTTTAGATGAGAAATGACTCTCAAGTAAAAAGTATGGACGGATCTGATCCATTAATTTGAGTATATCAACAGTTGAGGGTTGATGAAAAATAAGGAGAAAAATGACAGGTTAGTTTTATAAGTATTGCAAATTTAAAAGTTTACAATACTTATAAAATTAACTATATAATAATAATAATAATAATAATAATAATATTATTATTATTATTATTATTATTATTATTATTATTATTATTATTATTATTATTTCAACGATTGATGAACCCTTATGATGAGAGGTTGAGATTAGTCCTCACTTTTTACAGAACGATGTTGTTTTAATTTGAACACACTCCAACACATTGACACACACAATGTGCAATTGAAAAAATCCAATAAACAAAAAAAAAAGATAATAAAATTACATTATTGAAATGATTTTTTTTTTAAAAGTACATAAATCTTAGAGTTAATTCCACCAGAGATCCCTTGTCTTTGGTGACAATTCCAAATTTAGTCCCAGATTATCGTTTTGCCATTTAACATCCCAGACTATTATTTTTTGGACACTTTTAGTCATTTTCATGACTTTTCCTATTTTTAGTAAGGGTATTTTTGTCTTTTCATGTTTTTCATATTTTTTTTTATTTTTCCAGTTTCAACCGATTTAATTGGTTTAGGACTTTAGGTAATATCTGATTTTTAGTAACCATATTTTTCAACCGGTTTTTAGTAAAGTCCTAAACCAATTAAACTGGGAAAAAAGAAAATAACAAAAGAAAAATATGAAGAGATAGAAATTCCCTTACTAAAAATATGAAAAGTCATGAGAATGACTAAAAATGTCAAAAATAATAGTTTGAAATGTTAAATGACAAAAACGATAGTCTGAGACTAAATTTAAAATTGTCACTAAAGACAATGGACCTCTGGTGGAATTAACTCTAAATCTTATAATTATTAAAAGATAAAATTTTTATTTTTATAATAATAAAGATTATTATCTCGCATAAAACTAAGTAGATATTGTGTTTCAAAATGATTATATTTTTAACAAATGCAAATATTTTTCCTTCATGTCATGACTATGAATCTACACCAGCCTAAACTATCAGCCCCGCCAGTGAGGACACCGTTGGTGCTCCAGTGGAGGCTTGGACCCTGCTAGGCACGCCACATCCTGGGGGGGTCCGATGGGCTAACCTCACTAGCCATGCGCTAGCTGCCAGGGACCAATCACCACCCCTTCACTATCGCATGTACACCCACGCCTTCAATACTACGTCCCCCCCCCCCCCTTTTCAAGTGGGGGCGCCGTTGCCGTGCTCGGGGCCACACCACCCCTGCTGGCCTAACAAGACTTGGGTCAACCTCCTTCCTTTACCACCCCCACTTGAGTCAATACTTTTCCAATATAAAATGAACCCCTCAGGGTCCCATATATGTTGCCATCAATAAGTATTATAATATTTATCATTAGTAACAATCATTTTTTACCTTAGATAGAATAAATTACACATAAATATTACAAAATCTATTATAAGTAGGAGTTTATTTATTTCAAATTTATAATAAGTAACAAGTAACTTTCATATATTTGACTCGTTTCATGAATTAAGATTCGTAATAAAGTCTAACATGAGTGTGACTTATATGTGTGAGAGACAAAAAAAAGAAAAAAAGAAAAAAAAGAAGAAGTTAATTTTGATGTGTCCAACTTCTGTTCCCACCTACGTCAAACTGAAAGGAAACCTTACATTGACCGCAGTCGTTTACTATATATTTTATTATTCTTTTGTAACCATAAACATATCCAAGAAAATTATCCTTAGGAATAAAAATTTGTTGGGGATGGATTAAAATTCAGTCAAAGGTTAGGTGGTTTCTGGTGAATCCATTTTTATTGGATGAAAACTAATTTTACATGCTATTTGTCGTTATTGGTAATACCAAAATATAATGTACATGATTATTTAATTTCCACTTCTGTCCTTAACAACCAGGCATCTATTGAAAATTGAAATGTGTCTCAAACTGAAAACTTTGAGAGTAACTTGAGTTTTGTTGTAAATTGAGGCATTATATTGTTTGTGTGAATCATTGTACCATTCTCATTCTAGAAAATAATAATGTATAACAAATTAAAAAAAAAATACAAAGTGATACAAAAGAAAATCATTAATCTTTATTATTCATCATTTAATTCAATATAAAGGATGAAGAGAAATTATCATAATATAATTCTTTTAATAAAGTTCATATTAATTTACTTACAACAAATTTATAATACTATGAATTTAATTAACTAATCAGTTAAATTCAACTTTTAGTTTTGATCAAATACATTGTGGTCTAGTTTTATATTTATATATATGGAATACCTTCAACATCATTAGTAGCATTCCCCTTCAGACGCTTCAACCTCCTAATAGAAGACCCTGCCATGGAACTATTACTCCTATTAGCTTCTGCACACAACAACAAGCGAGAGAGAACCCGATGAGGCAACAGCGAGGGATAAAGAACCGGTGATAGAGTATTACGTGCACACCTACTAAAGAAAACCACTTCAAATCCGGCTGTAACACAACCCCTAAGGAAAAAATCGAGGAAAAAAAGGGATTCAAAAAAATTAATGATGCACACAGCACACGAAATTACTTAATAATTATAAATTGAAATGCACACAGCACAGAATAATTGATGATGCACTATAAATTAATGATGCACACAGCACAGAATACAATTTCAGATCTCAAAAACTAAATAATTATAAATTAATTTGAACCGTGAAACAAAAAACAAAGAATGATCAAGATCTAATCTTACGATCTCGTGTAACTAGGGTGTAACTAGGTTTACAATCAAATGAGACAACACCTCCTCGTGAGACGGTGAGACACAACGTGAGTGCACACAATTTACTACGCGGATGCACACAACGTAGAGTGTGTGCACTTAGCCCAACATGAGTGCACACAGTTTAGGGTGTGTGCATTCGTAAAGTAGACTATGTGCACTCACGTTGTGTCTCACTGTCTCACGAGCTGGCTCACAGCTTGCGGGGCCCACGTGCCTTAGCGGGCCAGGCCCGTTACGCCTGCTCCTTCACTTTTTTATTATTTTTTTTGTAATCCTAATCCGTCCCACCGTAGAGCGGGTGCGAACCAATCCGCAGACTTCTACCCACTCTAACAGTACTAGGGCAAAGTAACCCAATAGTTATACTATGGACCTAAGTCCACTTTGCAAGGTTGATCCGCTATAATTTACCTATTGAATGTTCACAATTTACATACTAAAAGTTCACAATTCAAATTGTAAACATTCAGTATGTAAATTGTGAAAATTTAGTTGTGAACATTTAGGGTGTGTTTGGTTCGCATATGGGAATCGGAATCGGTATGGGTATCAACTACTTTGTAAGAGTAATGGATTTTGGTAAAATTATTTTGCATGTTTTATAATATGGTGGAATATGAATGATTATTAATAGTTGGGGAAGAAATGAGAAAGGGAAATGAAACCCTATTTAATAAAAGTATATAGATTTTTCAATTAATGGAGTATTCTAAATTCATAGTAATATTTTAAAAACCAGTCAACTAAACAATAACAATCACTTTGATACTCATACCTATCAAAACCTGTGAACCAAATACACCCTTAGTGTATATATATTGTGAACATTCAGTATGTAAATTATTTATTTTAGACTCAGATTCACCATGCAAGGTGGACCGTTGATAGAATAATTTGCCAGACTAACCTGTCCCTATGACCCTATTAAAAATAAAAAAGGAAAATCTATTCACAATTTCAATTTGTCCAAACAATGCCAAAAATCCCCAAATTTAAAAATTGAACAGTATCCGTAATTCCGTATCCCTCTTCCAGTCGACGTGTTTTCCTCCCTCGCGAGTTGACGCCGACTCACACCTCAACTTCCCCGCCGGCAAGCCGCTCCGTCGTGAGCCGTTGACGCAGCCCCTCACTTTGCACATCGCCGACGCTTCTCTCGACGCCAGTCGCCAGTACGCCTCTGTTCCTCTGTCTCTTCAATCTGCCCACCGTCGACCCGTCTGTCTCGCTGCTCGCCTCACTCCGCCGTCGGGGCCATCCTGTTGTCGACAGATTGTAAGTCATTAGTCCACTGTGATGTTTTATATATATATATGCTGTTCGTCTGTTTGTATATACATAGTTACATACTGTTTGTATAATGTATATATACCGTTTATGCATATAGTATATAGGTAAATGACTGTTAGATGATTGGTTAGAAAGTATTATTAGTCATAACATTAGCTGTTTGGTATAATTTCTTTTCTAAAAAAGCTAATTGAAAAGTTGCTTTAAGTAGCCTTTTCAATTTTAGTATTTTGGAGTTACAAAAAGCTTATTAACCAAATATTTATATTGATTTTTTAACCAAGTTAAACAACTAATAGTGTTCAAATAAGCCAAAATTGACTCATAGACTAATTATTTACCAAACAGGGCCACTGTGTGCAGAGTGACATACTGTTCTTTGGCTGCTTCTTTATTTGTATATC
Organism: Ipomoea triloba; assembly: GCF_003576645.1. NCBI lineage: Eukaryota > Viridiplantae > Streptophyta > Magnoliopsida > Solanales > Convolvulaceae > Ipomoea > Ipomoea triloba. The sequence goes on along the minus strand of NC_044923.1, from coordinate 8,362,459 downwards.
ACATTAAAGCACTGGCTGGCAGTTGCTCCTTTACTTATTCTTGGCAAATTATACCATGGACCAGGTTTTACCTTGCATTGTAGACCTTGTCCAAAAATAAACTTTTGATTTTGTATAGTTGACACATTCTGTACCTACTATGGTCTACTGTATAATGAATGGTGGGTTATGTTGGGTTGCGGGCTGGGTTGCCGGCCGGCCCCGTTCTGACAACTCTATTTATGCCCTAAAGTAGCAAAGCCTCTCAAACCCTTCTAAATTATTTGATTCTTTGTCAATAAAGCATCATTATTCAGTATCTTCCAACAAAACAGGGCATAGACTTGTTTTTGAATGAGCATGCCAATATCTTCCCAGAAGAAAGCAGGTTTTCCTGATGTGCATCGGCCCTAAAACCATAAGAATTTCCCAGTGGCTGCCCCTCTTCAACCCCGTCCTCCTCCCTTCCCCAGGTTTTACCACTCTCTCGTATAATACTTACAAATTTCTATGTTTTGTTTTGTTGTCTCTTTGTAATTAACTTGAACAAATAGCGTCCTGGATATATGCTTATTTCTTTGCACTCAAGATTCTTGTTTGTATATGTGGGTTATTAGGGGTGATTGGGAAGTTTGCGTTTGTGAGATTGGGGCAGCGCAAGAGGTGCTTTGTTGGGGTTAGTGTGAAAACCAAGATGGAGTTGAGAGTGGAGATTGATAGGATGGGAGTGGTGCAACCAGCAACAGAGGATTATGCTGAAGCTGCAATTGAAGCTATCAAGTCTGGGAATGTTATTGCTGTCCCCACTGACACGCTCTATGGCTTTGCTTGTGATGCTTGGTAAATGCCACTCCCTCCCCCTTCCTAAGTTGACCTATTTATTTTCCTTCCTTTTGTATGTTATAGCTTGTTAATAGAAAATTTGCTTTTGATGTTGCCTTCTTTATTTGGGAACTTTTTACCTGCATTGATGTTGTTTATGTGTGCATTGTGATTTCTATTTTGGAATGCTCAGTAAGTTAGCTTCAGCTCTTATGCATTCACATTTTTTCATTTTTGATGTTCGATGTTAAGTACAAGAAGGAAAGTGGGCATTACTGCAATAGTATGGCTAGAGCATTCAATGATATAGGTACATCCTTAAAATTTTATAAAGAGTGAAAGTTGAATAAGTTCTTTTGCTATTGTTTCTCTTAAGTTGGGTATTGAATTCAGAAACTTCTTTGGATTGGGATTTCTAGTTCCCGTTATGGGATCTTCAGTTTCTAGTCTATAACTGTTTTGTTGGCACTTGAAGGAGAAGCATTTCTTTGATGAATTTAGGCCTTAGTGATTTAGCTATCATTTTTGTTTCGGATAACTGAAATTAAGTAATTGAATGATTACACTTTTTAATTACAATAATGATAGCTTACATGTGTAGGATAATGTTTGATGGATGTGCAGTAAGAGTTTACTGTTTATATTGGGGTGGTGACGTAAAAGTGAGGGGAGAGAGCTACCAAGATTTTTTTCTCTATGAGTTTATTTTTACTTTCATAATTATTATTATTATTTTAAAATAATAGTTAGCATGTCTGATGATTAGGATAAGTTTAATGGTTAATTTGGATTGACCCAGTGACATGTCTAAATGCTCGGAACTTGTCACCTATGTTTAACAGAGTTAAAGAATTCTGTTAAAATCTGGGTGATTTGACCAGATATTGAAAAGTTTTTGCCTAATTGACAGAATTTGCAAACCTTAAGGGCTAATTTGATCTTTTAGCAATTAAATAATGCTATATGCAAGAAACCAACTTGAGGGCACATTAATTTATTTCGAACTACATAGTGCTGCATAAATTATGTATTGCTTTTCTTCAGCAAGTTTGTAATACATACATTATATATTTCATGATGCATTTTCATATTGCAGTTCTGCTGAGGCAGTTAATCGTATATATGATATCAAAGGTCGTAAATATACAAATCCCCTGGCAATTTGTGTTGGGGATGTTCAAGACATACAAAAATATGCCATCACTGATCATTTACATCATGGCTTGCTTGATTGTCTACTTCCTGGTCCTGTAACTGTCGTGCTAAGACGAGGTTTGTAGCTCCTCATATTGTTTAGTTTAGTAATTCTAGCAGAAGGTACTTTACTTGTACCCAAATTTGAACTTTCTCAATATTTTGTAGGTGAGTCAAGTATCCTTGAGAAGTCTTTAAACCCTGGACTTGAGAGCATAGGGGTTCGAGTGCCCGATAATACATTTATTAGGGTTATTGCCCGTTGTTCTGGAAGTGCACTTGCACTTACGAGTGCAAACTTAAGCGGACAGCCCAGTAGCATCAACATTAGAGATTTTGAGAACTTATGGGGCCACTGTGCTTACATCTATGATGGTGGTGTACTTCCAGCTGGGCGTGCAGGATCAACAGTGGTGGATCTCACTAAGCAAGGAAAGTACAAGATCTTAAGACCTGGGAGGTACGCATACAATTTGTGATTATTGTTAGGGAAAAGGGTCAAATAGGCCCTCGAACATTTCATAAGAAGTCAATTAGATCCATGAACTTTTAAAACATGCAATTAGACTCTCAAACATGTCAAAATAAGGCAATGAAGCCCACGAACCGGTAATTGACCTGTTATTACCGGTCATTTGGATTTTCCGGCCACCGGCAGCACTTTCCGGCCATCAGCGACACTGTCCTGCGACCGGCGACGACATCAGCGACACTGTCCGGCGACCGGCGACGATTCGGTCGTCGCCAGTCGTAGGACTGTATCGCCGGTGGCCGGAAAATCCAAATGACCGGTAATAACAGGTCAATTACCGGTTCGTGGGCTTCATTGCCTTATTTTGACATGTTTGAGGGTCTAATTGCACGTTTTAAAAGTTCATGGACCTAATTGACTTCTTATGAAATGTTTGAGGGCATATTTGACCCTTTTCCCTTATTGTTATTATTATTTTTAAGTTCAGGTTTGATTGAATGTAGGTTTAGAGGTAATTAACTTATCATTTAACAATATTGAAGACTTGTGAAGTAATGAATTCACCATTTTCTTCCCAGTAAGATGACTGCATATTTTCATGCATGTTCTATATTATGCCCTCGAACTTACAAATATATTCTTACTTTACACTTCTCTTCACTTTAGTTTGAACCCCAAACCTAAGGACCCCTCAGGTCCCCTGCTCTAGGGAGCTTGTGTGAGGAGGTAAATCGCGGGATGTGCCTCAGTGGCGCAATGATCTGAGTGCTTGCTTATTTCCAAGGATCTTACTCCTTGCATGGTTCAAACCCGGGAATTTGCTGGCCACCACAGCCACACTCAGGCTTTCATCACTGAGCTATGTCCCAGGGCATTACACTTCTCTTCACTGTGTTGATTACAGAATACACGGCCTATACATAAAAAGTCTGTAAGTTTTATAAACAAAGTGCATAATGCTGACAAGTTTCTACTGTTGTGTCAGTGCGGAGGAAGAGACTGTTGCAATCCTCCAAAAACACTCTTTGGTAGAAGATGGAAGTGGTGTGCAGTGAGATTTTTCATGTTTGATTGAGATGCATAAAGGGCTGGAGACAAGATTCATCTGTGCAAAACCAAGATTTAGGATGGTGGATGACAGCATGGGTGAATCTGACAATGTTGCTGATCATCTACTTTCTTGTACACTCATTCCTCTGAAATCATTCTTTTGTCTAATATAAGGGAAGGGAAGGATTCGAACTGAAGTCTATCGCATGAAAAATGGGTAGTAAATTGTCGATATTATTGGAGATCATTCTTAAACACATACAGGTATAGAACCATGATTTTTTTTTTAAACACTGAAAAGGGTTTTTTTTTCAATGGTTCAATTGTATCTTCCTAAATAGTATGAATTATATTTGATTTTGATTTTGTTTCTTGTTTTGTTTTTATAGTGTTGGATTCAGGGAAGGGAAACTTCTGTATTATCACTTTTTTCATTGTTGTTTTGGTTTGTAAAGAGAAAATGGGACAAATTTCATCAACTGCATGTCCTAGTTAATACCCCACAGACCAAACGTAAATGCTAGAGGACAAACTCAAAAGACCATGCAAGTATACAACTATCTTTCTACCACATTACTATTCATTGCCATCTCATTACAGGGAAAGGCAAAATCTTCTTCTTTTCTTTTGTTTTTGTTTTGTTTTGTTTTTTTTATAACTTCATTTCCGAATTATATTTTGGACCTTATAAATCTGTAGTCTAAGTCTATGAGGAACTCATAAAGAAATAAATTAAGATAAATTATACACATTTGCACACCAAGAACTCAACCCAAATCTCCAAAATATTTGTGGTAAGAATCGAACTCCTCCCTTACTACTGGAAACAAGTCTAAGTGAGACTATTAATTCACTAGATCAATGTCTTAGGAGGAGTTTTAAGGAATACTACACGTTCTTGTTTGGCTCAAGGAGATGTGAGATCTCTTTATTGCATGAACAATGTATAAAAATAGAGGAAAGGCTCAAGGAGATGTGAGGTCTCTTTATTGTATGAACAATGTATAAAAATAGAGGAAAAACTCCACATAGAAAAGAGAGCTCCATGTGCTGATATGGCAAGAAAGAGAGTTGTTGCGGGGTGTGCAAACATTTTACAACTTCTTTATATTAAAAATAAGGATAAGCGTCAAATAGGTCTTTCAATTATATATAAGAATGCAATTAGACTCGAATTAAAAAATAAGTCACTTGCTATGTAAGATGTCACATAAATTAATATTTTTTAAAATTTATATATTTTTAAAAGTTAAAATAATTATATTAATTAAAAAAAACATCAACAACAATTTTTCATGGCAGCCAAGCTACCTGGACAAAGAAGCTTGGCAGGCTTCTCTGTTAGATCAGACACAGAAGCCATCGGACGAAGAATCCGGTGGGTTTCTTTGCCCAATTTGAACGGAGCATCCATGGCTTCTTTGTTGCCAGAATTATTTTTTCAATTAGGCTTTTTTTTTTTTTTTTTTTTTTTTTTTTTTTTTAAAAAAAAAAAAAAAAAAAAAAAAA